>NC_090898.1:2627915-2927915 GCF_040956055.1 Brachionichthys hirsutus
CTCGTGTTTGTCTGCAGGTACTCAGACAGCATGCAATTTCCCCGAAGATTACAGCGCTTCAGACCACAGGAATATTCTGCGAAAGGCGAAGCCTCTCATTTCCTTTGGCATTCTGAGAATTGCGTGCTACTTTGCTACTTCTCATGGCAGCTTTTGCCATTACGTCTACCTTAAGGACATCCATGAAGGTCTCTATTTAGAGATGCAAAAGGAAGCACAGTTTGTCTTGCAATCAAAATGAAAGGAAAAATGAAACATGTGTGTCTTGTTAAGAAAGAAAGAAAGAAAGAAAGAAAGAAAGCAAGCCTTTTATTATTGTCATTGTAACACTGCAAACACACAACAAAATCACATTTACACCCTAGCACAGGGCTGTCAAACTCATTTTTAAAAAGTTGTAACTTAAATATTGTTAGAGATAAAGCCAAACTGTAAATAAGAAAAATCATAAGTATGAACCAAAGTTTGTGATGGGAATAAATTAACACATCTAATAATGTGAAAAGTTCCATTCAAATGCAATCATCACGCAGGAACAAAGATAATCGATACAAAATCAAAGCAAAACCAAAAAGCCACCACCTTGTCTTGTCATGGACATGCACAAACCAAAAAATTCAAACAGAAGTGGGATAGATAAAGAACATTCCCCGAGTCAATGCTGCGGAAAAGACGTCACTTTCAGGATCAGCACTGGACAGCTCCATATATATATATACTACCTATGGAGCTGTCCAGTGCTGATCCTGATCCATATGTCGCCGGGATCAACATGTCAGCACATGCTGGAAAAAAAAAAAAGTTCAAATAACTTTCAATAGTCACCTCCAGCAGATTATTGATTTCCTGACTGCCGCGTGTTGCTATTGTTATTGACATGTTGCTGAATTTTTCCGTTTGATCATTTCACTACTTAAGTTACAAACGTTGCATATTCAATTGTATAGTTGTAAAAAATATATGGATAGATTATTGCTGTTATTATAACATAAATCCTTTTAATTGATCAGGTTAAGAAAACCACACTCCTCCATCGATCAATAATCAATCAAGTAAATACTATAAAACAATAAATAAAGAAAAATATCATACAAGTTATGGCATTAACTTTGTTCAAAACTCTTTTGTCACAGTTGAGAGGAGCAGAACTGCAGAACAACCAACAAATGTGGGCTGTTAAGAACATGTGTGAGATGCAGCATTTTACAAAAACAAATGTCTGCATACAGCGCTCACGGGCCACAAAAAATGACTTGGAGGGCCACATTTGGCCCCCGGGCCTTGAGTTTTACACATGTGCCCTTGTACAACAGCCTCTTGAAACAACCACATGCATAGGGGCCCTAGCATGCAGAAATAAATGACCTAAGTAGCTGCAACTGTTACTTAGCAGGCTGGTTTGCTTTTCAATCATCTTTCTAGTCCAGTAAACAAGCGAACCTGCTTCTGGCTGCTTATTCCAAACATATATTATTTTCCCAAAACACCAAACCATCATATGATAAATAGAAGCATACATTCAGGAGTTTCATCTTGATTGTTAAACTGTTCCTGTCTCAGGGTATCATTGTCCCAGCCGTGTTTTCATCCGTGCAAGTTGGAGGCTTTATCATGAAAGCCTGTGTTTGAAGTCAAATATAGAAGTGGATATTTGATGTGTGATAATGAATCACTGAGCGTGTCATTTGTTTTGCTCATAATTCAGGGGATGCCACGCGGTAGGTTTTTTCCATCTGTACTTTCCTCACCCACAGCAGGTGTTCATCATCTGTTCCTGAAAGCCCTCTTCCTATGAGAAGCACAGACAGCCAACCTGTTGTGTCACCAGGGCCCTCCTCCATTTTCCAACTGTGAGAACCCTTTGAAGCCTCAACCATGAAATAATTGGCAGAAAAAAACATAATTTTTTGGGAAAATAAGGTCTTAATGGAACCTTCTTACAAAATAGTAAAAAAAAATACTTGCCGATACATTTCTATACATGTGCTGCTAATTTGTGGAATGTTAATGGGAATTTCAAAGTGATCCACAATCCAAGATCTCTTCTGGATCATCATTAATCATCTATTCCTGGTGATATTCCCAACATCTTCTGAAAACTTTATTAAGATCCGTCTGTATCTTTTTGAGTTATGTTGCTAAACGACAGACAGACAGACAAACCATTGCTGGTGATTTCCTAACCCCCACCTCGGCAAATGTAATAATTGATTACCAAGACTGATTCAGTATTTGAAATGCTCCTAAAACCTAGAACAAGAAAATTGTAGGATCTTAGCGTTTTTAGAAGGTAATTTCTGTTTCAAGAAATTAGCCAAATCAATGGAGACGCACTGCAATTTACAAATTCATTAGATTAAAACGCCGTTTCCAGATTAGCTCCCAGTTTATCATTTGCACGTTCCATTTTCCTATTATATTGCTTGCATATAATGCATAAACTGTACATTATTTTTTAAATACCCATTATTTACGTACTTTCAACAGTCTCTTTATTGAATTCTTTTCTTCAGCAAAGTTTCTGTATTTATGTTTGTTGACTTGCATGTAATGCGACAGGATGCCAAATCATGGTGGGTGTAAATTTGTAAATAATCATGTGCCTCATTCCAAAGGTGTTTTTTTCATTTCCTACTTTATATTGAAGCTTCAGATATCCTCATTTTAGGAATGCTGCCATGAGTTTAACTTTTGAGTATGTCCGAGTTAAATTGTCAGTTGACTGGAGGTTCAGGTTGGCCTGACCTGAAAATGGTTGTTTGCTGAAACATCAGTCTTTATTACCTCAAATAAATGATTACACTGGAGTAAAGGAAGTTCCTGTTTCTCATTTCTCGTTTATAGTCGGTGATTAAATGCTTCAGTAAAAGTAGCTTAAGGTGCTGCTCACTCATAAATAAATCATCCAATCATTGTTTGAACCTTTAATCTCTTTGTATATCCACTATGCAAAGACAATGAAGGCTTTCTATTCTAATCTAAATATAATTTTCTGTTTATAGGTTTTAGGAGCATTTCAAATACGGAATCAGTCTTGGTAATCGTTTATTATTATGTTTGCCGAGGTGGGGGTCTTTGTTTGTCTGTCTGTCTGTCTGTCTGTCTGCCTGTCCTTTAGCAACATAACTCAAAAAGATCCAGACGTATCTTGATGACATTTTCAGAACATCTTGGGAATGTTACCTGGAACAGATGATCAATTCTGATGATGATCCAGAAGAGATCCTGGAAACTTTCGCTCAGTGAGGATGAAAGTTAGCATCCGAGTTCAAGCTCAAGATAAGATATTGCAATATTTCTGTGTCTTAAGCTTGACTTGCAAGAAAACGAAACACGAGACACACCAGTGGGTTCGAAGCAGCAGCAGCAATCATAATGCTGGCGTGTTATTGTACCATTGTGGAGAAGATAGAGCCGAGCCGGAAGGCAAAGCTCCAGATTGACAAGTCATGATCTCTGGGTTGGGTCTAGAGGGACGAGATGGTGGATACAGGACGCTGAAACAGGCATCCTCCATATAGTCGCTGGGCTCAGCCTCAAAGACAAGATGCAGTTCACAGTAAATCATTGAAATATCTCATTTACATGGTTCAGACATCTTATTAGGACGCCTTCTGGCTGCTTCCCATTGCAGGTGTTCCTTGCAGCGTCAACAGGAAGAGGACCGAAGAGTAGACACAGTGTTCCCCCGGAGGGATGACATATCTCGTCTGGCCACGGAATGTCTCAGGATCCCCAAGAAGGAACGGACAATTGTTGCTTGGAAGAGGGACATCTTGAACACCCTGCCAGTTAAGCAGAATAAAACGATTGAACACATGCCAGAGGATGTGATGTCAGATGTTATTCTATCCTCGACTCATTCTAAGCAGTTTTTAGTCACCTCTTACCTCCTCACCAATAACAGTGGATTGGCTAATCTTTGTCTTGTTTCCACAGAACAAATGAGAAGTGTGGAGCCCATCCAACTGGATGGATGGATGAATGAATGGATGGATGGATGGATGGATGGTTTGATGGATGGATGGATGGATGTTAACCATAAACTGCTCCTTAGTTACCGGTAAGTGAGGAGAAGCAAAATGTCTTCAACTTGGAGAATTTCCCAGTTTTATGTCTTCATGATTAATATTGATTTCTTAAAGCCAGAAGTACAGGAATACAGACAGAATCGCTCTCTCTCACACACACACACACACACGCACAGTGAGTTATAGATGCTGGGCAGCTCACGTCAGCGTCACTCCTTCCACTAGAACTGAGTGTCCAGGGCAGGTCACGGTGAACTGTCTCGTCATGCACCACATATTTCAGATCTGACCATTTGGCAGAGATCCTGCTCTTGTTATTTGCTAATTGTTGCTCTACTGTGTGTGTGTGGGGGGGGGGGGGGGGGGGGGGGGGGGGGGGCATGCTCAGGCAGATTTAGCCGGTCAGTCTTGAGACTGGAAAAGATCCTTGGAGTTTCCATCTCTTCAGAGCGGAATGACTCAGACAGTGAAGTCGTGCTAAAGGTGGATAAAACTATGGCAACCATCAGCCACAAAATCTCAACACACATGCATCCATTCCTACCGAGTAGAGCCACTCGGACACATGACATCATCCCAGACCGAGAGCTTCTGAACAGAACTATATATCCCGAGTCATTCAGTTCTTTCGCAGATCAGTTTGTATTCTCAACTATGACACTGCTATTTCTTGGAAGATTACAGCTGTAGAGTTATTTTTAAATATGAAACTAGAAAAGCACTCAGAGGGAGCAGACCTCCACCAAGCAGCTCATTCCCCTCGTAATTAGATTTACACCATCCACATGGTGATCGGGATCATCATCAAAAGGTTCTAAATTGTTCTTTGTATCTTTATACACCAACCATGAAAAGTAAAATTGAATCAGAGTTGATGTGAATTTTTAATTTGAGTTTGAAAATGGGGTTTCCATTGTTAAAATTTAATATTTTTTCCTGACCTTATTCTGGATCCGGTCCAGATAAAATTCAGTGGTAAGATAGACGTCAATAATCAACCGAGATATTGAGGAACTAATTTTGAAGCTCCATCGACTGCAATAATAACAAAGAATTCAAAGTGATCCAGAATCCAGGATCTGTTCTGGATCATCACCAAAATGGAATCAACTGTTCCTGGTAAGATTCCAAGCATTTCCGAAAGATTTCATCAAGCTCCATCTGTCACATTTTGAGTTATCTTGCTAACAGACAAAAAGACAGATAAAACACACCAACAGCAGTGAAAATAGCGTGTGAAAATAATGGAGGAAGCATGTTGCCATGGTGATGTTATTCATTGCCTCATTTAATGCCTGTTATTCTCAGCCTTCTCCACAAACGGCCCCGTTTAGCTGAACTTGCATGAGAAGATATAGCTGGCAGTTATTCTCGTCACTGGAAGGCAGTTTGTGATGTTGACATTGTTTTCAGGCTTTGTGAATGACTCAGAGCTCATAATGAGAGAGAGGAAAGCAGAGGGTGTATCGTTCCCCACCACATCACAGCACTCTATCAACACTCAATCTGGATCCCACGGCTTATACTCATCCTTGGCTGCATTGCATCGCTATGAAGAACAAGCCTTGACAAGGAGGAAGTGAGGAGGCTGACAGTATTGAGTATTAGAAGGTTTGGTCTGGTCGGACCACACACACACGCACACAGGCTTCTCCATATTGTGCAAGTGCTCCTCTTGCAACATTTTTTCCCAGCCAGGCTGTCGGTTGAAGTTCCAAAGATAAGCGATGGGATCCAGAGGTCATGCATTGTCATTTTGGCATTTATGTGGAAAAGCCCTCTCTATTACAGGAAATGGCATGGCATGCATTCTCAATTCATCACTTCTTAAAATATGAATTTTCCAGGTCAGCTAATTCCCTTAATCAAATTTGTTTGTCACTCAGTCAAAGACAAACTTGTATTGGAGCATGCGTTGCGTTGATTCTTCGCAGTCTGTAGCTTCTTATTACAACAAGGTTTTCATTGAAAGAAGTCTGCAGGCAGTGGGATAACAAACTCTCAAAAAAAATCCCTTTGTGTTGGGAACTCTTATATAAGTCTGTGAACCAAAGACACAGGAAGTAGGGGGGCTGACAAAACGTTGTTGTTTTTCTGAAAACAGAAATATTGCATTAAAAATGCATCTGTGTTAGTACAGAAGAAGATCCTCAGCTGCAAGAACTATTGAAAGCACTGCAGTATGCATGCCAGGGCAGTAGGGGGTGGTGTACTGTACAACATTGCTGCAGAAAATCTATATTAGAGGCGCTTAAAAAAACTCCATATTCTGCACCACAAACAAAGCTGGACTTGGACTCTGACCTGTTTTTGTGGTATTCTGACCCCCAAAATATTGTTGTTGTGCAGAGGAAAGGCTCAAATGAACAAAAGTGTACTGTCTTAGAGTTAGCTTGTTGTGTTAAATCAAATTGTCATTCTGACACGTTCCTTGATTGTATCAAATGATTCAACATTGCTGACCAACCACTGAATTAGATTACATCAAAAACAACAACAATTTAAACAAAATCTTATTTTAAGCTTTGGCCATTACCCCACGTAGCCTGGTATCTCCAAAGACGAAGATATTTTTCTACGGTTTGGCCCATCATCTGCATATTTCCGTCACTAAAAACGAGGGTTTTTGAAAACAAAGCAAAGATTTTTGAAAACACCAGTTACGCGTCTGCGTGTGGACGCCTGTAAACAGAGTTTTAGGTTTCGTAACGTCACTGCCATGAAGAACACTGCTGTCCGATCATATGTGTGTGTGTGCGTCCTGCGTTTACATTCACAAACAGCACGGATGCCTTCAAAACGTTTTGCTTATTGTTTACTTGTTGACTATATATTCCAAAACTATATTTTGGAGCAATTCTGTCTCCTTGTCGGTCCACACAAACGAGCCTCTAATTTTTCCTTATGTTGGCCTTTGTTAAAACATTTTCAGTTTTTCCCCTAGAAGGTGTAGGAGTCCAGGACCCCTTGAGTTTGGTGGCTCAAGGGGTCTGTATGTGTCTCCAGGATGCCTGATGGGTCTCCAGGGTAGTGGGAGTAAGTCGTCTGAGCCAGGGGTGATCCTGACTTTTTCTTGGCTAATTCCCTGAGCAGCTGATATGCTGTGGGAGGGGGCGGCGGTGAATGCTGGAATCCAAAAGGTTATGGGAAGGAGAGCTTGAGGAAACTCCGGAGAATGGGTTTGGAAATTATAAATGAAGGATTTTGCTCTGCATTCCTGACGGTGTGCTTGACTTTATAGCGTTAATTTTTTTATATCTTCACAGTGCCCGAAGCAAATTTACATTAGGCCTCACATTTTTGTTTTGCCCATGGTCACTTTGACATGTGGACAGTCAGAGCTGGGGTTCAAAACCGCTGGTCAGCGGACGACTCGCTCTTCCGACTGAGTCACAGCCGCACATGTCCTCCTTTAAGCATCTATAGATACTCCACTCTGCCACCAAAAAGAAAAGGTTTGATATCATAGGATTCCCACTGATGTAATGAAGTCTAAACATTTCTCGCAGTGGTCTAAGGACAGCAGAAAGATATACCACTATTGTCTCGGTGGGAAACTGGAGGCTAATAATTCAGGTTAGGACTGACTCGGTCCGGAAATCTAGACTGGAACTATTTTTCAAAGCAATAAATATCCCAGTATAGCTCAGCTGAATGAACAGCATCACATGCACTCCAGTACAGGTTTATTATCCATGCATATCATTTCATGAACTGTTCTGAAGGATTTTCAATCCGCACACACTGAGGGCATCTTTTTGTGCAGTGTGTGTCTTTATGCATCACCCGTTAGCAGGACGCTCTGTTAACATTTTTGTGCAGTTTGTTCTTCATTGGGTTTTTTTATTGCTCAGCAGCTTTTTCATGGTAATCAGGGTGAGGCACGTAGTCACGAGGAAAGCAACTGGATTGGGATCCTGCAATACATGTTTGTATTCCACTGCTAAATAAGGGAATTCTAGCCTGGATCCATGGCCGTTCCCATCAGATAATGACCACGCCTAACTCTGGCGCTCTGGTGTAGGTGTGTCTCAGATAGACCAAGCAGACATATTTATGTGTCTCTTTTTTTTCCCTTGTGACACGGGGGGAATGTCGACGCTGGTTACACCGATACCTAACACAGAAACTCCTCCTTTGAGCCCCACCTAGTTTCACTTGCGCTGCTAGAAGTATGTGCCCCAAGAGCAGTGAAAGTTGCTGTTGGTATTTCGCTCCTGACCTGAAGACCGAGATTGTGCCCGAGGATAGGGAGAGGCAGCAGCTGCGGGAACCACCCAGGCCTGGTCGGTTCAGATGTTTCATTCAGTTGGGAGGATGTCAGAGCAGCTAATGGCTGAGTGTCACCCAAAACACTAAAACAAGAGCCTGATGAACGTACAGACTGTGATAGATTAGATTAGATTAGAGTGCCTTTGCTAAATTTGCCTCTTGCTTTTGGGTGATCCCTAATCTTTTACAAGGAGGACTGTATTAAAGTATGTATTATTACTCTGCATGTTTGCAAAAAATCTGCGAAATGTTCCAGGAGATGACGCGGAGTGCCACATTCCTATGGACCGACTCACACTTTACCGGCTGCTGCCAAGTACTTGAAGGGAAAAGGTCAGCTCGCTATCTGTCTTTGTCAGCCAGTGAGAAAACGAGAAACTACAACACCAGATAGGGAAAATACAATCAGAGACATGGGAATGTCAAGGCGTCATCCTTCTATGCAGCCATGGGAAAGACACACTTTCCACATGCACACAGCCTCAATCTGCAGACATCAGAAATTGATGTAAATGTGTGTTACTGATCGTGCTGGTTCCTGCATTGCAATGTCTGACTTGCTGTGTTTGTCCTGTCTGACCCGTTGGACTTCCCCTGAACGGGAACACAATGTACTAACATTTTGTCATGTGAAAGAGAACACAGTGTGTCTTTGCCCAAAGCTATAATTCCACTTTTGATTGAGCCTTTGCCAAATAAGACATGGGTATGAAATTTCCTTTCACAATAACCAGCAGGTTTGCCGAGAGGTTGCAACCGGTGACGCAGCAACAATGAGAATCTGTGTGTGTGTGTGTGTGTAAATAGAGTCCAACCCGCAGTGTGTGTAAGATGACATCTGTGATTGCCAAGCCTAGAATGCAATTGAAGTTTTTCACCTTGCACTTTCACCTTCCTTCTCTGTCTGTCTCTTCCTGTCTGTCTTAGCAAATATTTGCAAAACCTCTCCACCCACAAGAAATCTCATTAGCCCCTCCCTCTCGCACACTGCCTTCCCGTAAAGACGCTGCCTCACACACTTCCTCATTCCTGAAAAACCTACAAAAGTACTGATGTGGCAACGCTCAAGCTTCTGCTTGCTAGTGCTGTCCTCAGAGATTTAAGTGCGTGTGTGAGTGTCACCCAGAGGTGACAGATTCTGTGGCTGTTCACCAGTGCTGCACTCAAGTGATCCAAGCGCACCAAACAAGTATTACTGATGTACACTGTAATGCTTGAAAACACATAATTTTTGAGCATAGATATTACAAGCAAAAGGCATTAGCGCACACTAATATCCAATTTTGCCCAATACCGTATACTATTTTTAAACGAGCATACATTATAATTACATTATACATCTCACACTGACAGCTGCATAACTAAAGCACATAGACATGAGATTACGATTGTTTTCATTGAAATCACCCCATAATGAAATAACTCAGATCATCCAAAGGTCAAATGATGGCACTAAATTCGATTTTATTACTTCTCAGAGAGAAGTAATAAAATCTAATTTATGTTATATAACAACTATTTTATTCCACCTGACCAGCATAAAATGTCTCTTATATCATGAAAGGATCATGTGTCATCATCACGTACTATGTATCATTTAAAAGAGACAGCTATTTATAACTTTTCCAATCTGCTTGCTATCTTTTTGCTTTTATAGCATATCTCTAATTATCACGTGGAAAACACTTAATAATAACAACAATGAAACCAGAATGACACTCGGTAGAGTGCATACTGAACAATCCTTCACTGGGTCATGAATACTGTTTCAGTAGTGTTTGTGTGAGAAGGGAAAATGGTCCGAACGTCACTCTGAGCCACATTCTCCAGCCTTGCTCCAAGTTTCCTAGATGTCGTTCAGTTAATTTGTCCATAACCCTGCTAACAACAGGCTAATGTATACAGGTGAAAACAGGTAAACAGGTAGCCTTTGACTCTGTGTATCATTTATGTAACATGTCCAGCAGTTGGGATGGTGCTGTGAATAATTAAACTTGATTGCAACTGAACTGCGGTGGATAAACTCAATAGAGATGTAGTAATTGTTGCCTTATATCAGGGATCAGCAACCTATTTCAAGACATGTGCCACTTTACAATATACTCAAGCCCAAAGTGCCAAAACTTACTTCTTTCACAAAATAATTTGTAAATTACCTGTTTTTACAGTTTTTTGCGGTCTTTAAACATGTCCACTTAACTACTAAGTGCTTAGTTGATCGTTATACGTAATAGTGCACATCTATAAATCAGTGTTGTGTAGGACACTCACATACCTGTCAACTAATTTTGAGCAGCACGGCGTAGGCTACTGTGGGAATTATTCATTCATTCATTGTCCCAACCGCTTAATCCGTTATCGGGTCGCGGGCCAAGCTGGAGCCAATCCCAGCAGTCAATGGGCGAGAGGCAGGGGACACCCTGGACAAGCCGCCAGTTCATCGCAGGGCACTGTGGGAATTAGTACGGGGAAATCTGTAAATATGGGAAAATCTTAAATAAAGCGGGGATTCTGGAAATACTGGGCCAAAATGATAAACAAAGCCACGGAAGGAAATGTTATCAAACGTATTCGCAGTTACCAGACGTACTTCTCAATTTGCACTTCCGTTGTGGTCGGCAACACAAGCGCAGAAGCATTTCCGCCACTTTTTAACTGCGATTCTACCCCCCTCCCCCGATCCATCATACGGGCACCAGTTGATTTGTATGGTTTTAATGGGTCCTGAGTACGGCTGGCAGTGAAAAGGGGATGACAGGTATGCACACAAAACTTGCCACAGTTGATAGGAAAGTGTCTGTCATATATTGTCCGTCAGCGAATGGTTTTAGCGAATGGTTTTCCTTGTTTCACCATGAACAGCAGTAACCTACGATGTCCTACGAAGAACAAACAACTCAAATTACTTTGCTCAGCAGAACGATAGGCAGTGCTACATCACCACCTAGCGGTGTGCTTTAGTTACTGCGTTACAAATACAATAAAATACAATATTTTTTGACTCTCCGCGTGTCAACATAAATACCCTCTTTAGCCAGGCATGGCATGAGCGACTTAGGTTGCAGACCCCTGCCTTAAATCATTGGATTTGGCTACATTTGTAATCGACACATAAGACGATTGCTCACGCACTATTAAGAGCATTCCGGTTGACTGTGCTGCACTTTTCAAACAGCTTTTGCCCCCCCCCCCCCTCTATAAATGTATCCACCTCCAGCAGTGATTTACAACAAGCCATGAATTTCCCACTCTCTGCTCGCTGGCTCGAGTCAGGCTGATAGTAACTGCTGAGTGGGGAGAGCCTGCGAGTAGCTGCTGAGCATCAGCTAGATACAAATCTCCCGTGACTGTCCTCCCTGAACTTTCCACTAAGCTGTATGCTAATCAGTCTTTGCTAGTGGAGGAAACTGTGGAGTGTGTGGTTTGCAGTTTATAGTTGTGAAGAACTCATAAAGCTACAAAAACAGGAACTGACCTTGACACTTCCTGCTGGCTGTCTGTGTGTTTGACGCTTGAAGAATTTTGCTTCCTCTGAACAAACTTAGGTGGACACGTGTTTAAGGGTGTGTTGTACTGTGTTTGGAAACTACATGAGAGGGGATTTCCCATGTGTCGAAGATGTCTGTCACTGTCTTTCCTCTGAATGTCTCAGGACATCACACAATGGTGACAGAGTGCTGGTTGATCATTGATTGTTCACCCTGTAAACATGCACGACACGACTGAAATGACGCGTTCAACAGATACAGGCAGCAGTGAATGCAGGCATAACAAAGGCAAAACATGCAGACCAACTATGATAACAGGCAGATATAAATGCTGCAGATGCGCATCTCCTCCTCCAGAGAGCCGAGGGAAACCATGTAATCAGCAAATCAGGACTGCCTCCTTTCAAATCACTGGATATGGACAGAGCAGTCTATTGTGGCACAGGCAGAGCACTAACGGAGATTAGAAAGGTGCTGAGGTACAACCAAACACTTTACAAATCTATTAAATTATAAACTGTTGGCAACGATCATTGTCCTGTGTAGCAAATCATTTGGGGGGTTTTTTTAATTAAAAAAAATGTGCTTCTGGATTGGGGAATCTGCCAAGCAACCAATCACAGGCCAGTCTGGACAAAGTGGCCTGACTAGCACACCATTCGTGCAGGATTTCCTTGATGCTGTTTAATTTTAGCAGATAAGCTCTATGAATATCTAATTTAAGTGAGGTGTCGTCAGCTGCTGGAGCCATTCAATGAAGCTTCCCACCGTAGAAAGAAAGAATTACTTGATTTACTTGATTATTAACGCACACTACACACAGGAGAGAGGCGATGGTGGAGTGAAGGGGCTAAGCGATGTAGCAGCGCCCCAGGGAGCAACTTGCTCGGGGGCACCTCGGCAGCGCTCAGGAAGCGAGCTGGCACCTCTTCAAATGTCAGTCCACGCTCCACATCTTCGGTCCTTATGGTCACACAGGCTCGTCTTGGGTTGGTATCGAACCGGCTCAATCCAGTCTCCAAGCCAAGTTCTTTATGGGCTTTATGGGCGCCGCCCAGACAGGAAAACCGGCCCTGATCCCACAGCAGTAGCCTGTGAGTTGTGTTCTTAGTTAAGGACGTATAAAGCGAAATGGTACAAATAGAATCAGGGGGGCATACTCCTGAACTTTTACTTCCTGTCACCCTTTCCAATAGGGTAGAGTGGGTGTGGCTGGAATGAAGGGTTGAAGTGCTATGAATAATGTAATTGCTCGCAATACACCTTTTGCCACCACATGTCACCAAAGTAAATATGTTGACTTGTGCTTGCTTTCACAAGGGGCAGACTTTGTCGGCTAACGTCGTGTGTGACATTCCTCTCATTCCTGACCTCCATTTGGGCTGAAGGTCACGGAGGTAACTCTGCTCATCTCAAACTGACAGGGATGTGTTTCTATTGTACCTTTCCACAGAAGGGTGCCTTCTCCACCTAATGGTACAACTGGAAATCAAAGATTGTCATCTCGATACACACTTGACTTTCATCCAGGGCAATGAGATGCCCCCCCCCCCCCTCCCCCCATATGAAAACATACCAGCATCACCAATCGAATTCAAATCCTAGCCACATAATTTCTGTCATAATTTCAGTTAAAGTGTTGATTCAAATGATGCATGTCTCAGAAAGGTTTTTCGGCAGGAAGTATGTAAAGAGCTGGGTTGTAAATTAGCAGCTTTTCCTCACCTCCCTTCCGTCATCAATAAGGCAGAAAAGGCTGCAAAATTCTTGAAGAAAATGATTTGTTTTTCATTAAAAACACATCGAACCAATGTCACATTTTTTGCCGACATTGCTGTTCCCAAGAAAACCCCTCTCATCAAATAGAGCAGTCTGACCCACTTCCATAGTGCCACAACCAACATTATAATTCTGTCCCTTCCTGCAACAGAGCAATGCACAATATAACACACACCCTGCCTCCTTAAAGAGAGAGCGATAACTGGCTAAGTGGGCCAATGCTTGTGTAACTGTCTTATTACTGTACTCACATGGTTGCTGGGTTGTGAGCAGTTAGATAACATTTATGTATTTTCCAACCTGAACACACAAGACTGATACAATGGGACTGTAATTCTCTGTTTGCTGATCTGAGCCTAATAATGAATGCTATTAAGACAGTGCTACTAATTATTGACAAAAAGCAAAGACATGAGGTCAACAAAATAACAGCAATATTTTATTTTATCTACTGTTTTCACATGAAATCATACTCAGTACAACATATTGAAATGTGCTGCAACAGCAGAGTAGAACGAGGGAGAATTGTCCTCTACTGTAAGTATACTTGATTCTGATTGGCTGAAAGGTGTGACTCTGGTCATTAAGACATCAAATTGTTTTTATTTTATTTTATTTTATTTTCTATATTTTCTTTCTTTATTTTGCTCAGTTTGTTTGCTTATTTCCGTGTATCTTTTCCTTTTCAGCTTCTATTTAACTTCCTTTTTTTTTTGTTTTATATATATATTGATTGATTTTGTTTAGTTAATTTGAAATTGAGGGGAGGATTTTTATATAAGCCCTTTCGGCTTCTTTTCCTCTCCTGCACTATTATTTGCCTTTGTAATGTTTTTGTTTATGTTTATTATTGTGCATATGAATAAAATGAAATGAAATAAAATGAAATCACTAAGTTAGAGGCAGGTGGGGGGTTATTTTTTTTTCCCAGTAAATCCATGTGATCTGAAGTACAGGGTGCTATTGTAATTCAACCAATCATTCCCATCCTGTATGGCATGTGACCCTCTTACAACAAAGCAACAACTTTCCTGGTTTATATTTCTTAGATGGGTTTATTTATATGAGCAAGTCATGCCCATAGAGGACAAATGATCTATTTGGCCAACAAAGACTGGAGAAATGTTGGGAAATGATTACAATTCTGTGTTTAATTGTCCATTTGTTTGTTAGTCAGAAGAATAACTATGTTCAACAAAAAGATGCGACTCTTGGAATGGGGACGAGGTCATTAGATTTAGATTTGGAATCTGATTACGGCACAGATCCAGGAAATTATTTTCATTTTCTTTACATTGTGCAGATATTTAATTACACATGCAATTTTCAACAAATACTATTCATAATTTTGTTTTTTCCATCTGTGCATGTGCTATTTAATACTTCTTCTTTTTTTTAGAAATCAAACTTTGTGGCCTCATAATCCTTATTAATTACAATTAATAATCTTACTATACATACAAAATAGAGGCTCTAGCTAAACACTACTCTAATAAACAACATAATTATATATGAAGCACTTGAATGCTTCATTAACAAAATGGTCCTTGAAGCAAGAGGGATAAGATTCGAAGGAACCCGGTGGTCTCGGTTTATCGATTCTGCAGAGCGCCAGATGATGCCTTTGGTTTTGCCGCCACCTAGTAGTCAGGCAGAGGCGCTGCAGGCTTGCGTTTTCTCTTGTTTCTCTTTATTTGGTTGAATATTCTCACTTTGTCGTGTTGTCTCATTGGAAACTGTGTTATTTTGAATATTCTGTATATATATTTTTCAACTGGAGAACACTGAACAATCAGGGTCATCACAGAGGAGGCGCATTCAGATGCACAGTGGACTGTCATAGGCAGAAATTCCTCCAGTCACACCAGCCTCATTGTGTTCAATGCTCTTACTCCTCAAAACATGACCAACAACCTCATTGAGAACCATTTCTTCTCCATGCCTGTGTGAGATAAAGATTCAATATGATTATATGCAAATGAAAATCTTATTTCTCAAATATTTTGCAATACAATATTTGTGATTATTCAGCAGAACAGTATTGCAGTACGCCTTCTTGCAATACTTTCATCCATATCACACAAAACACAAATTCCAAAAGCGTTTGCCCCCTATAAAATTTTAATAAAAATTTAATTGAATTGTAGCTTTGTCTCGCCAATGAGATCACCCTGTACTGTTTTCAATTGAATTGAATGTCAAAAATGAGAAGTAAAAAAACACATTGTGGTTCATTCATTACATTGTGGTTATACATGCTTTATTGCTCTACTCACTGTACCTCACATAGGCTCCATAGACTCCAATTTCATAGCAAACAGAGATGAGTTTGATTGGAAATCCTCTCCTCAGCAGAATGTTTTGGTCTATTCTGGGATGGATCCTATCCATCAGAATGTAAGCTGCTCTCCTTTTGTCGCTTTTAACCTCCTGTAGAACTTGGACAATGTCTTCTCCATAATAATTGTTTCCTGAAGAGGGTAGGGTGGGTATATGTAACGTCGTGTGTAGTCAGTTATAATGGGACAATGTGATCACGCCGTCTTACCTCCGCCCTCTCTCTGAGGCTTCAGGATAAAATCAGTTGGGTTAGCCAAAGCCATAGCCACTGTCTGGTCACCTTCAATACCCTAAGGTAATACAAATACAGTGAATGTCTTTTCATAGAACTCAAAACTGGATCAACATCAGTGTATATCTTAGAACATTCTATGTCAGGGGTAGGCAACCTTTTTCATGACGCATGCCACTTTACAATATACTGAAGCCCAGAGTGCTAAAACTTACTTATTTAATGAAACAGTACAGATACGCGAGGTATTTATTAGCGGCCCACACAAAACGTAGAACTAATTTATATAATTTCCATTGTATCAATTATTAGAGTCTAAAATTAAATTTTTTAGGATTTCTCCAATGTAACATTTGCCAGTGAATTTTCTTGGTCACGTGATACGTTACTAAAAATAACAGC
Organism: Brachionichthys hirsutus; assembly: GCF_040956055.1. Taxonomy (NCBI): domain Eukaryota; kingdom Metazoa; phylum Chordata; class Actinopteri; order Lophiiformes; family Brachionichthyidae; genus Brachionichthys; species Brachionichthys hirsutus. The sequence goes on from NC_090898.1 coordinate 2,644,460, forward strand.
CAAACTGAGTAAACTAGCCAAAATGAGTACAAAACAAGCATCATGTAGAGCTCATTTTCAAATAGGAAAATGCCAAATGTGGAGGAAGAGGAGCCGACGACCTCCAAGAAGAAGAAAGTTTCTTTTAACAGACAAATCAGGAGTCAGACTTAAAACACGGGTTTATCTACAGCTGACTCCGCACCAAGTCCGCTCTGCCTTAACGCGGTAACTCAGCCTTTACAGGTGACATATTCTACCTTTTTTCCACAAGTTAACGCAGTTCTCAGGCACTTATATGAAATATCTGCGACAGTCGTTGGTCAAAGTAGCAAACAGATGCTGCAGGACAGCGTCTGTCATTTCTGTCTCAAACAGCTCTGTCAGAAACGCTCTAAACCCGGAAGCAAAAGTACGTTCATGGCGAGCACGGGCACAGCAGCGCTAGCATGGTAACCCGTGAGGGACGGGAGTGTGCAGTAAGTACTCACCATATCCAAAGAATAGAGGCCAGTGAACGTTGCTCTGATCTGGTCCACTATTTGGGGCTGGTCTGGGAAGAACCTCTCCAGAACTCCAGGTTTGGCCAGTACCTGCTGGATCTTCTTGGTTCCAGCCAGGTGGGTGCCGATGTCAGGACATTTCACAGCCAGAGAGCGCTCCATCAGAAGCCGAGCGTCCCAAGACTACATGTATTAATTCAGTTTTAGAAACAATTCACAACTGGCGACATTGCTTTCCATATTTTTCTGTTTAAAGGAAAGGACTTTCAAAAACTCATGTGCCTGTTGGATTCAGCATTTCCTATCTCTCCTCTTATGTGTTCTCCTTGTTTTTCTCTCACTTTCTTCTCCTGTCTCTCTCCCTCATCTGTGTCTTAATTTATCCTGCTGTAGTGCATGACTCCCTCACCTCCCTCACCTGTATGCTGTCAATTCACTACATTATGCAGCAGAATTTAAGTTTTTGTGATTCTAATAAGATCCCTGCCCAGCCATCTAAGTTATGATTTTTCTTCTTCATTTTCGAGGTTATTTGAAGTTTTTGCATCATAGATTCATTCATTTATTTTCAGTATTAACCACTGATTTTGCCATCTAGTTTTATGAATTGATGAATCTTTTTTAAATGAGATATGTTGATTAAATTTTACTCTCATTGCACATGTCATAGGTACAAAGCAACAAAATGCAGTTTGCATTCGAAGAGCAAAAGCAGTCATTAAATAATATCACACAATAATATTCGGAGTGCAAGGTTGGAGCATTATCTAAACTGCTGTTTAGTCTTGAGAGCAACTGTAAAATATTGATCCTTGAATTGACCCTCCTTTGTGCCTCCAACTGGCAATTCCAGAGTAGATTTGGATTCCAAGTGAAGACATTTCAGTCTTGTCGCTGTCTTGCTTATATTAATTGCGCTGTTTAGTGTACAATCTTGTTAATGGTGATGCAACACCCAGTACTGCATAAGTGTGTTTCTGTGTATTATTTCTCCAGCCGTGGTGTAATAAATGATGGTAGTATGAGGGGTATTTATTCAAGTTGAACTAAGTAATACATCAATGAAGGCCTAGGTGTGAAATGCATGGCCCGCCACTGTTATATAGTGTACAGCAAGTGGAATAAAGTGGGACTTTTCCAGTCAGCATTAATCAAGAGAAGGAGTGAATACCTGGACAACACAATACTTCGGTAGTAGAAAGAGAAACCTTGGACTGACATCTACCACCTCTGCTGGGAGTATTTCTGCAACAGGACATCCCAAACTCGAGCCATGCACCAGAGCAGTTTCAGAAGAACTTGCTGAGAGCCACTGTTGAGTGACCTCAAAGCTTCCAGCAAATGACTTTCAAATTTGTGCTGACACCAAGGTGCAATAGAGGGCTGCTGCCCCATATTTCAAAATCATGTCCAGGTTATCTGCAGAGGATAACTACCACACATAAAACACTCTTGTTCTGAATGATGTACACTTGTATTAATTTGCTATATTATGACTCTGTTTTGTCGGGACAAGGTCTACATTCTCTATAAGAAGACTACCTGTCCAATATGACCACTTTTGGTGAGTACAAGTTTGATTTTATAACCAAAGATCGATGGTAACGTTGTCCTGTATTTGCTGAATAAGCACTTTGTTTGCTCATGCAACTTAATGTGAAGACATCTCTGCACTGTATATATTTGGTATTTTTTGCAGTTACTCTCTCCTGCTTCTAAGTTACCAAAAAATTACTTCACCTTTAAAGTGATTATTCAAGATCCTGATTGTCTTACCTGCTCAGTGTAGTTGTCTGGCATGTAGCCATAGCGGTAGTACACTACAGCTACCTCTCGTCCATCTCTGTAGAGTTAGAGTTAAAAGAAGGAACACATGCCTAAAGTGAATATTAAGGATTGGTCAGGTTAATAGGAAAACATTTACTCCTGCTTATGAAACTTCTCATAAGTAAAAGTTCAAAGAAGATATTTTGGGAAATATGTCAAGTGAAAAAGATTAATATCAAAGTCTTATCCAGTCAGGAAACCATTTCAGTAAAAAACAAACAAACTGTAGACTATATATATAATCCATAATGTATTTAAATGGAAGAATGTTTACTTTAGAAATTCCATGTTAAGAAAGGACAAATCACTGACTGTTATACCATTTGCACTGCAACTGCAGATGTTTCACAGCTCTAAAATTCTAAATACATACTAACATAAAACATATTTTGTTATCAAGAGATCCTCTCCTGGACACATCCTCAAACGTTCTGCAGATAACAGGAATATTCCTGCAGAGAAACAGACGCTTGGTCAGATGATAACAAAAGTGACACTAGTTTTTTTTGATATCCTTGTAAATTATTATTGCCTTAATACCTGTTCCAGAGCTGCTCCTCCATCATACGATGATTTAATTTGCTCATCTGGTCATCATTCCCAACTAGAAACAGGATTACAGCACCACAGAAAGATAATCAAATGTGGTATTCGTGTGTTATCTTTCATTTGTTGACAACCATAGAATAAACTAATAAAGCAAAGAAATTACAGTGACATCATGGTTTTATGCCTCCACATGCCAGTTAAGCTGAATCCTACATTCTAGCTACTAAAATAATACATTTAGAGAAGCTTTCCATCAAAGTGAACTTTGAAGGAAATCCTAAATCCATGGAGGACAAACTCAGCCGCCTTAGTAAAGAAGGCCCACCAGCGCCTTTACTTCCTAAGGAGGCTGAGGCGAGCAGGTATGGGCACCCCTGTCCTGTCGTCCCTCTACAGGTGTGCGGTGGAGAGTGTCCTCTCATCCTGCATCACGGTGTGGTACGGCAGCTGCTCTGCTGCAGACAGGAAGGCCCTGCAGTGGGTGGTTAAATCGGCCCAAAGAACTTCGGAGAGCAGCCTACCCACCGTGAGTGACATTTACAGCAGGAGGTGGAGGAAAAATGCAACCTTCATTATGAAGGACCCCACCCACCCTGCACACGGACTGTTTCCCCCCCCTCCCATCATGGAAGACTGCACAAACCCTGCACATGGACTGTTTGGCTTATAACATATATATACAGTATGTTCCACATGTGCGTGTAGGTTCTCCGTCATCCGAGTTGAGGTAAATCAAGAAGAGCAAAATCAAGAGTCAACTGAACTTGCTAAAGGTTGGTTGAAGACATTTCACCTGTCTTCAAGAGGCTTCTTCAGTTCTAACGGACAGGTAGCGAGTCCAGATACTTATATTCCTGTTAATTTATACTCCTGCAGAAAACAACAAACAACCGAAACCACCAAGACAATAAGACTCATCAAGAATCAATAACATTCATAAGGGAGTCATATGTTCCATATACTGTCATGTTTTACGTGTTTTTATCAGCTGCCGCATGTTGAAGAAACCGTGAAACTCCGTCATTACAGGGTGTTGTAATTTTTCTGTTCTGTGTGTTTTAATCAAGTTCTAATCGCACTACATTAACAACACCAGCCCTCCGACTGTTCTGAAACATTAGTTTCAGAACAGTATTTACACTTACGTCTGTCGTCCATAGAGTTCCCAGGCCTTGGCAAGAACCGCACACATTCCAAAAGTATTGTTCCTATCCGGGACACAGTTGCTCTCTTCCAAAAGGCCGACAGACTTCAGTATGTGTCTGATAAATTAGAGAAAATATTATTTTTCTCCTAATCCAAATCACAAATAGAAAGATCTGACATGCTGAATAAGAAAAGAAGATACAATGAATTCATTCATCTTCTTGAAGACAAGACGATCATAATCATCTTGTCTACAGGGTCGCAGGTTATGCTGGAGCCTATCCCAGCTACAAGCGAGAGGCTTGGTACAGCCTGGACGAGTTGCCAGCTCATCAAACACAGACAAATATTCACACTACTACTGTACTTTCGGCTTGTCCCGTGAGGGGTCCCCACAGCAAATCAATGTTCTCCACTTCACCCTGTCCTTTGCATTGTCCTCCCCAACACCAGCCACTCTCATGTCCTCCCTCACTACGGTCATGTATCTTCTCCTGGGTCGATGTGCTCTGTATTCATATGTATTTTGTAACTTACTCTATTCTTGGGTGTACGCTACAGCATAGCGCTGTAGCTAGCATTTATTATTGTCATTACTGTTACATGTTGCACGACTTCAAAGAGAAGAATTCCTTGTCTGTGAACCCTCATTGACAATGGCAATAAACTGATTCTGAATTCCACTTTCTCCTCTACCTGCTCCCTGCTCTCACTGCAGATCACAATGTCATCTGCAAACATCATATTCTAAGGAGCTTCCTGTTTCACCTCATCTGTTGATCTTTCCATCACCATGGCAAACAAAAGGGGGCTCAGAGTTGATCCTTCGTGTAATCTCACCTCTACAGTAAACTCCCCTGTTACTCCTACTGCACACTTCACTGCTGTGGTACAACTGTCATACATGTCCTGAACTACTCTGACATACTTCTCTGCCACTCCAGACATCCTCATGCAGTGCCACAGTTCCTCTTTGTGCACCATGTCATAGGCTTTCTCTCGATCTACAAAGACACAATGCAGCTCCTTCTGACCTTCCATGCACTTCTCCATTGCTAGCCTCAAAGCAAACATTGCATCTGTGGTACTCTTTCTTGGCATAAAGCCATACTACTGCTCACAAATACTTACTTCTGTCCTTAGTCTAGCCTCAACCACTTTTTCCCATAACTGCACAGTCTCCACAACTCTGTATGTCTCCCTTCTTCTCCCTACTACCCTATCCATCTCCTTGTTTTCGACTCTCCTTATACCTATTATTCTCTTTCTCACCTCACAGGGCTGCCCACTCTTCCTTTGCTATTCATAATTTTTATTGAACCGCTCGCAGCAGCAGTGCAACAGAATGGCAGGATCCAAGGAATCTACTCTGCTGTGTCAGGACACAAAATTAACTCATATGCTGATGACATATGCTTTATTTGATAGAACCCTTTATCTCACTGCAGGAAGTGTTCAGTCTGTTAAATAAAATTTCACAATTATTAGACTATTCTAATACTTGGACAAAATCAACATTACTTCCCATTAAAGAAAATCTCTGGAATCCTGCAGACCAGGACCCACACTACTCTTTTCCTACAGGCAATTTAAAATACCTGGGCATAAATATTTCACCTAAATTGTCTGAGTTAACCAAATTAAACTTCAACCCACTTCTGGATAAAATCAGCAGTGATCTGAAGCATTGGAATAACCTCCTTATAACCATCCTGGGATGAATAGCCACCATTAAAAAAACATTTTACCACAAATTAATTATTTATTTTCTATGATTTCATTTAAACCAAATGGTTCCAATCGTTGGATTCAGCCATCACAAAATGTTACTGGAAAAATAAAAAAGCAAGAATTAGTCTTTCCACCTTTCAGAGGAGTAAATCTAACGGAGGTCTGGAAGCACCAAAATGTATGCATTATTACTTGGCTAACCAGCTACAATATCTTATTATATGGATAGAGACTCTAATTGCTGGTTAGAATTAGAACAGAAGGACTGCAAGGATATTAGACTCGCAGAGCTCCCCTTTATCACAACAACCATCAAACGGAATAACTGTTTTAAAAACCCGATGATTTCTTCCACCTTGTCTGCCTGGTGGAAAGCGTTAGAAAGCACGGCGGTTGGGTGGATAGGGGGTGATTGGGATGTGGTGGGTGCTGATGGGGCTCTGCTGTGCCCTGTGCCGCCTTGCTTCGTCGGCCATCCCGTCGTGTCGCCGCTCCGAGGCCCTGGGCTGGTTCGTCGGAGGCCGGCCCTTGTGGGGCCCTAGGGATCGTTCTCAGGGTGCTGTTACAGCTTTGAGTGTTCTGGGGTCTACAAAACTAGTACCTATTAAAACTCAATGTGAGCAGTAAATCCTCCCCCCCGGACTCTGAGTCAGTGGATGTTGCTGGTTCAGTGTCTGTGGCCCTCACCCTGTTCCACCTCCTTTTCATCAGATTTTCTGAGATCTCGATGATCCAGACTGTCCTCTCAAGACAAATCTGGTATTTTATAATAACTCTGGTAGTCATGGTTGGATAAAAGGGGGAGAACAACAAGCACAAAATAAATCCACTGCATTTTTCCCTCAGAACACTAAAGGTTTTGCCTGTTGATTCTTTTTGTCTGTTGGTTCACTTTTCATGTTTCACCATGGTGTGCACAGCCCTCGATGGTACAAAACATAATAGGCTAGTCTTCCAAGAGGGCTGTTGATGGTCACAATCACACTAATAATAGATTGCATTATAACTCCAACAATGACTGACTTTATAAATGTTGTCATTTTTGAGATTATATGCAGACAATTTAAATTGAGATGGCTGATTTGCTTTGGAAATCCCTCACTGGACAAGCCGAAAGTACAGTACAGTAGATTCAGTCATTTTCAACAAAACACATGATCAACATACAATTCTTCACTAAATAAAGCTGTTATCTGCTCTCATGTACCTGTGCACCATGGGGAGGCAGTCAGACACACCAAAAGCTGCAGCAGCAATCGTGTTGATCTCTACTTGCTTCAGAGATGAAGTCCCATCCTCCATGTGATCCAGCATGTAATCAGACCGGTTCAAACCCACAACAATGGACTGATGGAGGATAGACTTATCACTAGCGAATTCCCACTTCACCCACAATATCATTATTTAAAACTATTGCACACCACCTGCAATGTTGTAACCAACATTACAGTATAGCAATCAAATGTCACAAAGCATTTGTGAACATGCAAACCATTTATTTTACACTAAAATTTATTTAATATCTCACACTAATTTTCAGTGTTCTAGCAAAAAAGTCTCAATAGCACATATTATTCCTCTAACCCTAACCCCACTCCAGACCCACAATTTACTTCAGGTTACACCAGAGTAAAACCCATTTAATAAAATAAAACTGATTTTTGATTTTAGAAATTTAATCATGCTTGTACCTGTGTCTGGCCTTTTTTCTGCACTTGTCGGTAAATGCCAAATAACTTTGCTGTGAAATCATCTACCTGTATTGTTCTGTGATGTGGAAGGAAATAAATGATCAAACATTACATTTCAGTACTAATCAATCACTCTTGAAATTCTTTTTCTTCTGAACCTGGCACAATTTTCACCCATCACCCTGCGCACCAACATTTTCCCTTTACCCTGCAAGAGCCTCTTCCAGAAAGTCTTGGTCCCGGCTAATCTTGTCCACCAATGTGTTGTAGTGAGTTTGCACTTCCAGAGCCTGAAGGAAGATGGCTTTTGGCATAAGAGAGGGGAAGAGTGTGAATGGAGCATAGGTCACAACCTGAAAAGACAGATGTGCAATTAGCACATTGTGCATCACTCAAGAAACATTGCACATTTAAAATTCACAAATATGTAGAACTATCGTTTAAATGTAAACTTTTAACCATAATAGTAGATATTAATATACAGCCTATAAGCGACCAAAGCAGCTGCTTATTTTTATTTTTATTTGTATTGCGAAAATTGTATGTCAATGATTTATGTACTAAGGACTTTCAACGGAAACAAGACCGCAAGGGCTTTTTTGAAATGCTCCTCTTAGACAGGATGTTTGACTTTATTTGTACTGTAATACATGCTACTGTGTGACTGTACTTGTACTCTAACATTCTATCTAATAAATATATTCATTCATGCATTCATTCACCCCTGGCCACTAGGGGGGCCCCCGACCTGGCAAGCCTATTTTTCATTATACAGGGAGTGACATGAGCAGGGCGTGGTCGACAAGGTCTCTTTTTGATGGTCAGCATGGAATGAACAAGAAATGGTCTGCTCCGGAGATTCTCTTTCAGGAAGTGGCCTTTTTGTCCTTTGAGCTGATTGATCATTAGAAGCCATTTTCTAACGGTATCTATTTATCTGCTTGACATGTCGGATTTAAGAGAAAAGAAGTGGGCCAACACATCTTGTGTCTTGATTGGTGAAATATGCACTGTTACCAACCTCAAAGCCAGTCGTTCCTCAAAGCCAGCTTCTTTCCCTCAGCCGTAAGACTCATGAACACTTAATAATTCTGTCCCGGACTCCTGAACATTTCATAACTGACAACTTGCACTGTTCCATTTGCACTGCGTGATTACGCTAGTTTACTGCTGCTAGTACACATCTGTGTATCCACTCCTGCTGCTGCTGATGTGTCCATGCTTGTATGGTTTTTGTATTTTGTATTTTGTCATTACTGTTAGATGTAGCACGACTTCACAGAGAAACGTTCCTAGTCAGTGAACACTCACTGACAATGGCATTAAGCTACTTCTGATTCTGATTCTGAGCCACTGCGGCACATAGACATGAGCATGTTGTCATTTAGGGTGAATATTATTTTAAAATTTGGAGTTTTTAAACTTCCTCAAGTTCGAACCACACTCTAAAGTTTTTGTTTGTCTGTACGTGGGGTTAAACTTTGGAACAGTCTGGATACACACCACAAGCAATGTCAAGGTATTCATCAATTTAAGCTAGTATATAGACAGCTGGTTTACTCGCAATATTCAAACAGAGGGTCTTGAAGGTATTTATTGTTTCCATTACCATTGTTGGTATATGTTTGTTACCATTGCTGGTATTGTTTATTATTAATGTTGGCATGACTGTCTAAACTGTCATGTTACCTGTGGTAACACCATAATGGAAAAATAAAAATAATAATAATAATAATAATAATATATATATATATATAATTTTGTAATTTCGCTAGTTTCATCCGATATTTTGTTGTATTTTTCGAAATCATGCAGTGTATATAGTTGTTGTTAATATGATTGGAGCTTGAAATAGAGGAGCTTACTATGTTTATGTTATGAGAAATGGGGGTGGGATTAAATAAGTTTTCTTCTTCCCACTCCCTTTCAGGCTGAATTGGCAATATTACTTATTGTTTGAATGTGGCTCGTGCGATGTGGCACGGGTTGTTTTGTTTTGTCATTGCCTGAAATAAATACATACCTAACCTAACCTAACCTAAATGAACTACAGCCAAACATCTGATATTCAGATGCTTTCTGTGCATCTTACCTGTATGTGGTTTACTGCTTCTAACAGTGACGTGCAGTCAGGGGAGGCAAGTGAGGCACAGCCTCACCTGTCATCATATAAAATCATATAAAAATCATGTATTTGTATTATTAAAAATAATATAAAAATAATATAATATATAATATAACATCAGTGATATTATATTATATATTTTATGATTGTTTCATTTTTAATAATACAATTAGTGCGTCACGTGTTCTTGTGCTCAGCGGCATTAAAATACTGCAGAATGAGGCCATGTGTAATACAGCCTTCAGCCGATAGGAGACCAGTGAGTGATTCAGCGCGCTCATCAGCTGATCCGCTCGTTCGAGACGGGCTTGTAAACACGGAAGCGCTGGCTGTCTGGATGTCTGGACGTCAAGCAAGAACCCGTGTTTTCTGCTTTTCTTGCCTTCTTTTCTCAACTTCTGACAATGTCTGGACTCGGATGGGATATTGCGACATGAAGAATTTACCGAGAAGCCTCCAAACACGAGCAGCGACCACGCGTATTCATGGTCAAATTGCGGGACCGATTCGAGCAGAACCGCGGCGGACTGGGCCTGACAGAGTCCATTGGATGTGAACGAGTGTTCTGTAACGTTCTAGAGAACATAAGCTGTCAAATGAAGCCCAGCTTTTCCTCCATCGCTGGCATAACTCTGCCGTTCCGTTCCGTTATCTCTCTCGGTGCAGCCCCAGCTGGACAGGGACACGCCCCCTCACCCACACACAGACCCGTCTCAGAACATGTGTTTAACAGTTAAACATCAGTTAAACTTTAACTGATCAACACACGCATCCACACACATCCAACGCTGCACGCACACTGATACGCATAGTTGAATAATTTTATTAAATATTTTGTAGATACGCAGATTATGTGTGGTCTCCCCTTTTTGTCATAAACTGATGAGCCAGGTTTGTGACAATATGTAAAAAATTCTGGTACGAATTTTTAAACAAAACACGTTAAATGTTGCCAATCAAATGATGAACAAGCTGTAGGTTCATTTATTTGTAAATCTGACTGTGCCTCACCAGACACGAAACTCACCGCACGTCACTGGCTTCTAACCTTAGGTTACTGTGAAATCTGATCCTGCCTGACGTAAGTAAGGCTGCAGGAATGACAGTAATTCCATGTTGCTCGACACTTGTTAGGGTCAACGTGGGCTCACACCCAATTCTGACAGAAAAGATAGTGTTAGTGTTTGCTTGTTTTACTTTTCATTGACGCGACGGTGGTATCATTTGATCAGTATGTCTTTCATGCCTGCATTAATGTCCCACTGATGTCCAGATTTGCAAGGAATGTCAATACTGATAGGAATTCACATGCCAGACCTGAAAAGTTTCAACTTGTTTCAAATCTAGCTTCATCTGCTTTGTGCCATTTGAGTCGCATCAATGCAAGGCGTGAATTTGTTTCTGCACCCTTCTTACAACTTCGTATGTAATTGCACTGTGCAATGTTTTTAGTGTGAATGCAGCATAATTAAGTACAATTTTATTTATATTCTACTTTCTAAAACAGTTACTGACCACATATAAGAAAAACAAAAAAATATACAAGTACATCTAAGGCAGCTGTAAAATCATGTAGTACAAGAGTGTAGTGTTCACCTTTATCTGTTTGTAATCCTGGAAATGTGTGGGTCAGACATAAGTAGGTAACACAAGCGGTTAAACTAGTTTACTTGATCTTTAACGTTGGTTAAAGCAGCAGACTGTTGCTTTTAAAATGATCCAACATGGCTGAGTGGCAACAAGAACATAATTATTATAAATGATTATAATAGTTTTTCAAAGTTTGTAAGAAGGTTTGAATTTACAGACTTTTCTTGGTGGGAAAATACTCCCAGTTCCTGACATTCCCAAATCACAGGTTCAAGATTTTATTTTTGTCATTGTCAAAACCAGACATTAAAAATGTATCAAAATGATGTTTGAACAAGTAAAACAAGTCTGTGTGGTCGTCACCCCTACCTCAGATGAATTGGAAGTTTCATGTATGCGGCTTATAATCCCATGGTGAAAGGCCAACTCCTTTGCTTCATCCACTACATTGTTTAATCTCTCCGGATTCTTGATCAGCTCCTGGATGAATTCTATTGTTGCCATGACAAAAGGTTTAAAAGGTATAGCTATCCTGTTTGTGTGATTACAACATGGCAAACTACAGAGTGACGTTGGACCTGACCTCGCTCTGATTGGTCAGACTTATTTTTTAACCTTGTAAGCAAACGAGCGTGGAAGCAAGCGATGCGTGATGCAAACAGCGGTCGTGACTCATCATCATGTCTAAGACAATTAGGTGGCGAAAAATGGAAGAAGAAAAGAAACAACAGTCGCAAAGTAAATATTTAGTGTTGTTTTGTGGGACTCTGCTGTGACTCGGTTGATAGAACGGTTATTTGTTCGCATGCTCGGCTGTGTGTTTTGCAACCAAGACCGAGTTTTCTGTTAACTGGACAGCTCTAGTGTAAATCCTTATGAAAGAAAAGCTTATTGTAAAGTAAGAGAGCTGCATCAACTGACTGCACTGGGTTGTGCAGTGCACTGTCATCCAACGCAACTTTAATTTGCACGTGCTGCGTGTGCCAATATGACTGTTTTTTTCCTTCGCTGTGCGTGCCAATGCAAATAAAACATTTTTGTGCAAATGCCAAACTGGTGTCACCGGATGATTATTTGTGTTGCACATGTTTTCCTTGTTTGTGTTTGATTGGAGCACCTGTGGGGCATTGGCCGCTGATGAGGCGGGTTTATACACACTTACTCTCTCTCTCTCTCTTTCCGGGTGGAGTGAGTGTCTGCTGGTGTGGTGTCCTTGTGTTGCGTCCCGATTTTTAGGCAGGTGTGTTGGGCCTGGGATGGTGTGTGTGAAACCCCCTTCCAGGTAGTCACTGCTAACGGGTTGCTTCGTGTACGGGCTACAGTTAACCTGCAGGTCGGACTGCCAGCGTCAGTCCATTGCCTTGCCTCTTAGGCTTAGTTGTATTTTTTGTGACCTTAGACATAACTGTTTGTTTACAGGTCCCATATCCTCCTGAGACCCAGCCAGTAAGCCTGTCCTCTGTAGTGGGCATTTGTCGATTACAGATGACATGCTAACCCAAAGCTGGGTCCCAGGAGGATATGATGAAAAACTCACTTTTCTCTCACTCGCATGCGTGCATGCACAGCTTGTGTCTGCGCTCTGCGGGTCATGCTCGTCGCATCGAGAGAAAAGCAACTAGTTAGCGACACACAAATGCTGCTACGTTGTTGGCTCCACTGATCAATGATCTTTACTCCAGCGACCAGCTTCAGAGGACAGGAGCACAGCGTGGATAATGTTTATTTTTGGAGGTAATGTTCTGGCAAAAATAATTTTTGTGTGTGCTAAACACTTTGTGCCAGACTGCTAAATCTCAGACAATATAACCCTGGAATAGCAATGAAACTTTGTCTAAAAGATGGAGCAACACCATCTGTCCGGTAAAGAAGTGGAGACGAGGCAGCAATTGTGATTATTTTAATGTTATTTGCACTCTCTGCTCGGTTACCTGTGTGGATCAGAGGGTTGGGTCTTGGGTAGCGGAGACGTCCACCGGTTCGAGTCCCAGCCCAGACGAGACGTGGTGTGTGGACTGGTGGCTGGACAGAGGCCAGTCTACCTCCAGAGCACTGCTGAGGTGCCCTTGAGCAAGGCACCGTCCCCCCCAAACTGCTCCGATCATGGTGGCACCTTCACCCTATTCAGTCTGTGCATGCTAGGGCCCCTGCATATGTGGTTGTTTCATGGGGCCTGTTGTACTAGGTTGTACCTGTTTGTACCCATATTGTTATTGCATGAAAACGCATGGGGGGCTATAGGCCAACTGCCATGTGGAGGTTGAAGATCATAATGTCTAACTATTTAGTGTGATATACATATTTAAGTAGCCTCATTGTATCTGCATGTAATCAGGTGCTGTCAAATCAAAATAATTAAGTACATTATATTATGAGTACATTATATATTTGTATACAACAAAAATCGAAGTATATGCTGTGTATATACTTCAATTTGTATTAAATGTGCATGAATTGTGGCATTGCAGTGGCAAATTAAGAACAGAGTTCAGAGCAAATAGGCTCTCTCTCTCTCAGCTGATATGAATTCCACATTCTCGCTTCAAGTATGTCTGTGCAAGGAAAGCTGGTATGAGATATTGGAAACATAACCCTTGTAAATCTGACTCTGACAGAGCCTCACCAGCCGCAAACATCACCCCACGTCACTGATCGTCACGTGATTTCATAGGGTTCAGGGCAGAATGTATTTGGCACTAACTTGTCTGAGCAAGTCGGCTTTCAAGGAAAGAGGAGAAGAAGGAGCTGCCATTGCAAGGTAAGCGATTACAGCACGGAGCTCGGGTTGCATGCAGTACGTGATTTCTGTGTTCAGGTAAATTGTGGTTTAAATTTAAGAGATTAAGAATGATATAAGATTGGTTGAATATTGAGTTTCACTTGACTTTTAAAATGAACAATGGCCATGGTATGGACGGTAAAACTACCAAGTCATAAAATGTAAGCGAATGTGTAGCAACATTTTTGTTTACCTGGTTGTTAGTGATTCTGATACTTTGATGTAAAATGATGTAAACATCTCGTGGGGTCTGAGTTGTCGTGTTCGAGTTGAGAGATAGTTGAGTCGGTGGAGGTTCGTGCTTCACTGAGATTGTTGATATATTGGTTTATCAGATGTTAAAGGTTTTGTCACTAAAGTATTTTTCAGCCCTTGAAAAAGGTATAGATCGAGATATCATTGCTTCAGGCTCGTTTCTACCTGTCACTGTGTGTTTAACTGGTTGTCTACGTGTGGCCCCGCCCTCGCCCGCGGTCACCTTCAATTGGCTCCAGCCACAGCCGACACAAAGCCGATAAAGAGGCTGCAAAAAATGAAAATGGACGGATATTTTGGTTTTGGGTCATTTCTCGTGCATCCCTTTGAATTGTCTCGTCTACAGCCGCTTCATCTGCCTTCCGGGTCTTTGGCGTTACTGGAGCCTTTCCCAGCTGACGATCGGAAAGCGGCGGGGACACCTCAGCTCATCGCAGGGAGGGACTGACACACGGAAAGGCAGGCAGGCGAGGGTTGACAAATCCAGTGAATGGCCACACGTGACCTGGGTTAGAGTGCAGGTTGAAAAGAAAAATCTATGCTCAAGATGAAATACATTTCCATATCATCATCTGCCTTCAGATCAGATGACGCACATCCAGGGCAAACCCGAGGAGGGGCATCGTCAATGTCTTGCCATGCGTGTGCTTTTTTGCTCGCTATGACAGAGACAACAGGAAGATGGAGACCAGGGGCCAGACCTCCTGCGAACAACCAGCCCTTCTCCCTTACAGAAGTCCACTGTTACGTCCCCTCTGGCTCATTGGGAATAAGGGAACAAACATACAACCAGATGTAACTGGTAACGTAGTTATTTATTAACGCAAGTCAAATTGGTAAATTACACAAAAGAGGGAAAAACTAATAACATAAAGAGAAGGATGCTGCTCAAATCAAAGAAAGAATCAAAATACTTACAATATCTCGCTCAAAGGCGGTAACCACAACCACATCACTTCACTAACTAATAATTACAAAGGTGAGAGAGCAGCCCGACACCCAGTGTATCTAAACACAATAGTTATCCCATCTGAGTGGGTAGCAAAATCAGGATTGAAACTAGGGGAGTCCTAAGCAGTGTTTATTTTGCCCCCCATGTCCGAGGCCTTACGCATAGCTTGGTATCTCCAAAAACAAAGATATTTTTCTACGGTTTGGCCAAGCATCCACACAAAACCGCATATTTCTGTCACCAAAAGCGAAGGTTTTTGAAAACTCCGGTTGCGCATCTGCGTCTGGACGCCTGCAAACGGAGTATAAGGTTTACACGAATGAGCCTGACGGCATCCATGTTTTGCGAAAGGGATGACGAGTGACGGAGCGTTGTGATTGGATAGGATTTGGGGAACTCCGCTGCCGATTGGTTTGGCATGCTAATGAAAGTGTTCAACAATGCGCTTATGCGGTTAGGTGTGGATGGAGGTAAATACGTCCCCAGGGCCAGACAGGCTTTCTTCTGAGTTTTTTTTTTAAACATTTAGATGATATGGTGTTGGGCGAGGTCTCAGCGTTATTAAATACAGTGTGGGCAGAGCGTTGCTTGCCAAGGGAGTCAAAACATGTGGTGGTGGTGCATAGCACTCACAGCGGTGCTGTGTGAAATAATGGAGAGGATGGTTATCAATAGGTTGCTTCACTACCTGGAAGCCAGAGGGCTTTTGGTTGACTCCGTATGGAAGGAGGGGTTGTTGATGAAAACCTATGACTTCGGGGTGAGGGGACAATTGTTCAATTGGATACTGGATTTTTTTTTTTTAAAGACAGAACCCTACGAGTCCGGGTAGGAGGGGTCATGTCTAAGACAGTACAGATAGCGAACGGCACCCCACAGGGAAGCGCTATTTCACCTGTGTTGTTTAATGTAATGATTAACAATATATTTGCTTTCCCATCGTTGTCAGGTAGACAATGTGCTACAACCTCAGTTTTATCAAAAGTAGCCATTTTTCAAACTGCAGAACTAACATTGGTGCCTACGTGCAGCCGGCTGTGAGACGAGTGCCAAGGGACCGTCTGCAAATTGCAAACATTTTGAACATGTATTACATAATGTGGTGTTATTACACAATGCGGCTCAACAAAGACACACCAGGTGTTGCTAGTATTCACACACACAGTCAACCTTTTATGGACTTCATACTTTCAGTGGCTCCGTTTGCTTTGGCTTGAAGTAATGCAACTCTTCAGATGAGGAGAGGACAGTCCAGTGCAGACACACCTGCAACTAAGCCTCCATCTGAATGTTGTGAATTCTTGGTCCTCAGCAGATGACCCCCACACACGTTCATCACCATATCATTACCTTTCCTGCAGAGAGCAAACACAATGACACAAGTGGTAAACTTTGAAATACATGTCGGCTATGAAGGCATAACAATATCAGTCAGGTGAGTGTACAGTTTTGAATCCAGATTTATGATTGACTTTTCTAAAGCTGTGATAATTATATTTCTCTGTGATTTTTGTAAAAAATCTTAAATTAACAGGTCACAGTAGATCAGGACATGTATGACAGTTGTACGATGGCAGTGAAGAGTGCAGTAGGAGTAACTGGGGAGTTTAATGTCGGGATTACAGCAGGGATCAGCTCTGAGCTCCTTATGTTTGCCATGGCGATGGATAGACTAACAGAAGAGGTGAGACAGGAAGCTCCTTGGAATATGATGCTTGCAGATGACATTGGGATATGTGTGTAAATGAGAAGATCCCAGGGGCAACAGTGAAGTTACAAGGAATAGATATAAAGAAGGTGTGTTGTTCATCTTAAATCATCAGGAGACTTATTAATGAACATATGAGCTCGTGCTCAAACTTTAATGTCGCCGTCTCTATGAACATTCCTCGTGCCCCATCCGTGATCCTGCAGTGCCCCCTACTGGTCACATAGCATATCACCATTACATATAAAGACAGAAGGTGGAGGACTTCAGGTACCTCCGGTCAACAGTGCAGAGTGATGGAGAGAATGTGGAAAGGAAGAGAAGAATTGTGTGCAGGCAGGCTGGAACGGGGGGAGGAAAGTATCAGGTGTGCTCTGTGATAGGAGAGTGTCAGCGATTGTACAATGGGGGTGGGATTTAATATGTTTTCTTCTTCCTACTCCTTTTCGAGCTCTACATAATGAATTATTTGTTATTTCTTGTGTACATGGTGTTTTGGACATATTTATTATTTTTTGCCAAACTATGGTTACTACACATAAAGGTATTATTTATTCATTTCATTTTTTTCTTCCGCTCGAAACAAACAATATAGATATGACTGTTACTCTTGATAGTTATTTGGACAGTTTCACCCCCCATTAACTTCCAGCAATTTTTTGCAGACTATAAAACACATCTTATTATTAGATGCAATATAAACAAACGGTTCTATTTTCATACATAAGGTGCATTAACACAAAACGGTTAGATAAGTCAAACATTATTCAACTTTATCCAACACTCCCAACATTGCCTCCCTGTCTTGGTGAATGTGTGTTTCTCCTTCTGTCATCCAAGGCTCCCACGCAGCTCGCAATTTAACTTTGAATGTTTTGAGTTGGAGTTATTTTGTTGATCCATGTTGATGATGACAAGCTCCGAGTTAGTTTGCTTCACTTGTGTTTTGACAGTATTGTTGAGATTGGCGCGCACAAAGTCGCAGATCGCAGTCGCAGAGGATTACTTGGCGCATGTTATCTTCGTGCTTCCTTCACTTCCGTACCGTTTATTCATTAATTGTTGAATTCTTTCGCAGCTGCTTTATTCCCATGTTCTACTGCGGGACTGATAGCCTTGAGTTGGAAATCCGCTTCGTAAGCATGTCACTTAACAGATGCCATTTTGGGGTCCTTATACACATCATAATATTATGTTGAAGCACAGTAAGATTCGGGGTTTTATTCCTTTCTATGTGTAGTTCACATGCTCTCCCTTTGTCTGCAAGTGTTTTTTTTTTGGGGGGGGGGGGGGGGGGGGTTCTCCGGCTTCTTTACAACTCCCAAAACAAGCAAATTAGGTGAGCTGATCACTTCAAATTGTCTGTCGGTGTGAGTGAGTGGCTGAGTCTGACTATGTGTGGCCCCACAATGCCCTGGTGTACCCTGCCTCTCACCCTTAGTCAGCTGGGATAGGCTCCAGCAAAACTCGTGACCCACAAGGCAATGAAAGGACTGTAGAAGAGATCATTGTGATCATCTCGTCTACAAGAAAATTGATTGACGGATGAAACAGTGTGGCTTGTTGGAAAGATCAATGGAGCATACAATGCCTATGGTCATTGCTCTGATCAGCTTTTGAGGTCAGCACAGAGGGATAAGATGAACATGAAATACCTGACATATGCTCCCAACACTCCCAGTTCACTGACACAGTTGCTGATTTGGAGAGGGCCACCTCGTTTCAGCAGGATATTTTTTACGATAAAGGGTTGGATTTTATCCATGAGGATGTAGGCCATCCTCTCTGGGCTGTGCTTCAGTCTCTGTAGGACCTCAGATATCTCTGATCCATAGATGTTGTTACCTAACAAGAAATTGTTTATTGTAATGAAGCATGGAGAAACCTACATGTTTCAGACTTGAAGTCTTATTTGGACCTGCATGGTGCAACGCTTATGACTTAAATGCATTCAACTAGCTTTCATGCTAGCTTTTATGTGTTTTGGTCCACAGTAAGAACTGTAAAGTAAAATTATAGTGCGAGTAGTGAGTCCATATGTCCATAGATACTTTACCTCCTCCCTCTCTCTGAGGCTTCAACACAAACTGTTCTGGAGCTGCTAAAGCCATCTCTACTGCTTTGTCGCCCTCTGGACACTAAAGACAATGAGAATAAAATTAAACAAGACAATAAACAATAAAACTGATTATCACATTACAGGTGGTCCTGTCTTCACGATGGAGTTACGTTCCAAAAACCCTGCCATTGCCGTTCAATGAAATCACTGTTGACCGAATTTTTGTGAGGTCAAAAAATGTGTAACACACAAAGGACACAACAATGCACTGGCGACTCTTCCGGGGTATGACCCACCCATTACCCATAGAAAAGCCGCGATAGGCTCCAGCAATACCCGTGACCCGCAAGACAGATAAACCGGGCATGAATATAAATTACATTTGCATACACAGAGCCATTTTGGTGCCCTAGGCGAGATTATGATTTTGCGCCCCCCCCCCCATACACGGCAAACATTATATATAAAACATTAATAACAACAGCCATATGACGGACCTTAAAAGTTTAATTATTCTTCAAAACAACTAGCACACGCTATACAATACAAATAATAATTAAATAATAATAAAATTAAATAAATAAATAAATAAACAGAAATAAAACAGGGTTACTGTTCAGATTAAGAGGAAATTAAAAGTCCTGACAGCTTCCACACAAACAATGCAAAACAGATACAGAGCAAATAATTTTGCCATGATAGCTTACATTTAAAATTTTACACGTCTGGACTTCCTTGCGGCAAAGGCATCGATGGTATCATCAAATGATACCTGTCTTGAAAGCTCATGATTTATGCTTATTAAAGCAAGTCCATTGAGACGCTCTTGTGACATCGTGGATCTCAGGTAAGTTTTTATAAGCTTTAGTTTGGAGAAGCTCCTCTGCAGCAGCAACTGTCACGGTCTAGCTGAGGTGCGCACTGATAAATCGCCCCCTCCCCCCTCTCCTTGGACGGTCAAGGCGTTGTGTTTCAGGTCATACCAAGAATGACAAACAACGAGGGGGGGGGGGGGGGGGTGTTGTTTTTTAATTTTTTCTGTATTTGTTTGTTTTTTATTTTCTAGGCAGAGCATGAGGAAAGCGCGCCCGTTGGGGCTATAAATTATGACTATTATTATTTTATTTTTTTATTTATTTTTATTTTATTTTTTTAATAAATTTTTTCGAGACTTGGAGTTGCGCCCCCTCCAGCTGGTGGCGCCCTAGACAACCGCCTAGTTCGCCTATGCCTAGAGCGGGCTCTGTGCATACATATAGGCAATTTACATTGTACATGTATACACCCACTCAGCGATTCCTTGTTGCTAAACACATACTTTAAAATGTCATTTCATTTTGTTGTTAAACGAGCAAGTCGTTAATTGAGGACCACCAGTATTAGATTGAAATAATTTGGTAATTGAAATATAACTAAACACAAATTCAAACATAAACTAATTGGAATAACTTGTGAATTGTGTTACTTTTCTCACCATGTCAAGAGTGTAGAGGCCAACAAAGGTTGCTCTGATCTGTTCCACTACTTGGGGCTGGTCCGGGAAGAATCTTTCCAGAACTCCAGGTTTGGCCAGTACCTGCTGGACCTTCTTGGTTCCAGCAAGGTGGGTGCCAATATCGGGACATTTCGCAGCCAGAGAGCGCTCCATCATAAGACGAGCATCCCAAGACTATAACATACAGGAAATGTTTTAGAAATGATTTGTAATATTCCTTTTCGTTATCCTTTTCTTGAGGAGAAAATGCAATTTGCTCCTCTGTATTGCTCTGTAAATTTTTTTGATCCAGATTCAATTTAAAACAAAATGTTATGAAAGAAATATTGTTTTCTTACCTGTTCAGTATAGTTATCTGGCATGTAGCCATAGCGGTAGTACACAACAGCCACCTCCAGACCATCTCTGTTGAGTTACATTTAACGAGAGTTCACTTTAATGAAGCTGAGCATAAGCACTGTACATACTAAAAACTATTTCACAAAAACCAGAAAAATCTGACTGAAATAAATAAGAAAGAAAGTATAAATGAAAAAACAAACAGCAGTAAACCAAGGAATTATTGGTTTAGTAGATTCATAGATCTTGATTAATTAGAAGCCATGAGTTTTTTTTATGGCTCCATCTAGAGTTTTATTCCCTCCGGAATATAGTTTCCAGTATGATGCATTCCAAAACAAAAATGTTCATAATCCCCCAAATATTTAAAACTTAATACTTGTTTAGGTATTTAAATTAGTTGAGCGTTTGGGGCAGTCACTTTGTTAAGAATTAATAAATCACAGACTGCTGTGAACCATTTACGATTCAACTACCTATCACAAATAATTGTTTGCTGACATAAGCAATCTTCTGTCATCATCAAGAGATCCTCTTCCAGACACATCCTCAAACGTTCTGCGGATAACAGGAATATTCCTGCACATAAAGAGAGAAAGTTGCTCAGATGGATTGGTTAGCCACTTACTAGAAGGTTAGTTGTTCAACCCCCAGTACATGCAATCTATATCTAAAAGTGCCCCGAACCCCACACAATGGTTACTGACAGAATTAAATGGGTGTGCAAATCCTGTTACACCAACTGAATGTTTACACAACCATATAAATATGGTAGCATGTACAAGAGACAAAACAATAAAAGTGAAGTGAAGTGAAGTGAAGTGATGTAATCACATACGACAGCAGAGTAAGTCCATAGTACAAATGAACAATTGGGAGGTGACAGAATTGTGTTAACTTAAAGATCCCATATTATACTCTTTTTCCACAAGTTAACTCAGTTCCCAGACACATGTGACAGTCTTTGGTAAAGATATCAAACAGATGCTGCATGATATCATCTCTCTTTTCTGTCTCGAAAAGCCTCTGAAAACGAAAATGAAACTAAGTTCATGAATATGCATGCATGTGCGCACACATCTTGTGCACGTTCTAACAATGTGACGTCACATTAATAAAGATTTCTGCCAGACGCCTTTCAGTAGGTGATTACAGAATGACACGAACTATGCATAATTGACTGGATGGTTTATTTTGCTGTTTTGGGGTTGATAATGACCCAAACCTTCACAATAGTGGAGAAACATGGGAAAAGTGAGTTCATCATAATATGGGACCTTTAAACAAAGAAGTCAACCTTTTTGGAGACAACCAGGCCAGAATTGGGGGTGTGGCTATGGATCAGACTAAAATCTTAATACTGAAGTGCACACAATCAAACTTTATGACTTTCAGAAAATGTTGGGGATTCATGGACGATTATGCTCCACGTCTCCCAGTCCACTATAACTATCAGTTTTTCCAATACCTGTCCCAGAGCTTGTTCTCCATTACACGATGATTCAGTTTGTTGATCTGGGCATAACTCTCAACCAGGAACAGGATTACTGCTCTGCAGACAGAAATTCCGATTTAGTATTGATTTGTTCATCATTTATTTGGTGACAAAGTTTGACTATTACTACTATAATTTTGGCTTGTCCCGAGAGGGGTCGCCACAGAAAATCAACCTTCCCCACTTCACCCTGTCCTTTGCATGGTGAAAAAGGTTAAACAAATAAAAGCCAGCACCGGCCAGCTCTCAGGCAGCTGGGACACCAAGGAGGCTGAGTGACTATTTGGAGGAAGGGCAGCCCAAAACAGAAGCCTCCTGCGGTTCACCCAACAGCCAGTTAATGTTTTCAAAATATTATCCCCACTCAGCAATGCACCTGCTGAGGATAGCGTTGTGGTGATTGGCGACTCCATCCCCAGAAACATGAAGCTGGCAACTCCAGCAATCATAGTGAGGTTCATCCCCAGGGCCAGAATAAGAGTCAAACCTGAAGCTGCTGGCGAAAACAAAACGTAAATACTGTTAAATTGTAATTCTCGTCGGGACTCAGGACGTCCAGCTACGCCAGTCAGAGGTCACCAAAATTAATATCCGTGTATAGTTTTGAAAAAATTATGCCGGATGGCATGTCGCCATTCAACTGGCTGTCCAGGTGGTGTCCACAAAACAACATGAGCTTCATACAAAAGTAAAAATCACCAACTGCATTGGCATCATCTTGTCATCAGTTACCATGATAAGCCATTGCATTGGAGAGATACGATCTTTTTGCATTGTCTTTAATGATACTGGCTGAGTATTAATTTTATGAACATTAGTTAACACAAACAGCGGTTGTTAGATATAGATCATTCTTTTACCTTAGACATGTAAGGGTAGACTGGGCAAGATAGTATCTTTCACCTTTTCTACATGTTACAACAAATTGTGTAAAGTAAGATGTTACCAGTGGCTACCAGTTATGGGTTCCAGAAATTATATCAGTATCCTTTTTTGAACCCAAACCAACTGGTGTCAAATGCATTATTTTGACCTCCAGCATCACCATACTTACTTCTGTTGTCCATAGAGTTCCCAGGCCTTGGCAAGAGCAGCACACATTCCAGGAGAATTGTTTCTGTCCTGGACACACTTGCTCTCTTCGAAGAGACCAACTGACTTCAGTATGTGCCTCAAAAAACAAAACAAAAATCAGAGAACCTCATTTTTCCACAGATGGAAATGACATATGGCAAAATGTGAAATGAGAGTGGATCAGCTGATTTAAAATGTGTGCCACCATATTTCTGCACTTCCCAAAAACATACAATTGGAACATGCATAAGATGCAAAAGAGTACGATCTATTCTGAGGTACCTGTGCACGACAGGGAGACAGTCAGTCACATATAAACCTCCAGCAGCAATAGTGTTGATCTCTACTTGCTTCAGGGGCGAAGGCCCATCCTCCCTGTGGTCCACCATATAGTCAATGCGGTTCAGACCCACAGCAATGGTCTGAAAATAAAATATACTATTCAGAAATTCACACTTAAATGACATAATCAACACTGCATAGTGGCCCGCATGAATCATCCTATGGAACATAACAGCAACCCATCCAGCACTTCTGGGTGACAGTATCACAGAAACCTTCCTCCATCTTGGGATGTACGATCCCTTCATCTCCGAACCTGTGCTTAGTCGTCGATTTAACTGAAATCGATTTTCCACAGAAACTAATTCTCCCCACACTTGCAGCCAAGGCAAGAAATCAATCCTTGTTAACTCGAAAAATAAACCGTCTTTATACATCAACCACTGGTTGAACCTCCTCATACAACCCATATCAATGGAGAAAATGTCTGCTTCGCAAAAAATAAATACAAATCATTTGAAATATTTTACTGAAAGTTGGTCTCATTTTAATAAATCATTAAATATAAATATTGAAATCTGATTCTGCCTGCTAGTGAAAGCCACCACATCGCTGTAACTTATATTGCTGCTTACATATTTTGCGTGACTCATCTTGTTTTTGTTTTCAATTAGGAACCCTGTTTTTGTCACCAGGACCATCACCTCCAAGCCATTCTAACTCGATCTTTGTTGCAGCTGTTTTGTTTGTGCGATGACTGAATTGCGGTGTGTCTCTGCTGGCTGTGAAATAAATTGCCCCTCACGGGGATAATAAAGTTTTTTCTGATTCTGAGCTCAAGTCTCCAGCTCAATGTTCTTCACACACAAGGATGGTTGATCTACTTGGCTGTTGTATGTTTGGCTAACGTCTCGGGGGGGCTGTCCCCGTGGCTCGGTGCAGTTGGCTCGGCCCCTCTGGTCTCTGCTGGGTGGCGCGTGCATCTGGGGTGAACCCCAGTGTTCCTCTGGGTTGCCGTGCCAGGGTGCTGGCCCCTGCGCTCGGATAGGTGCTGACCTGGCCCAGTCCATCACTCCTCCGCTGGCTGTAGCGGTTTGGGTCTGGTAGGTGACCTGGGCGCCCCCATGGTCCCCTCTCCTCCCCTCCCTCCTCCCTGCTCTCTCTCCTCCACTCTCCCCGATGAATACAATGGGTTGTGGGTGTCCTTAGGTGGAGGTTTTACACATGCCAGGTCCACCACACCAGCATCTATTAAATCTCGATACAAGGGTTAACTCCTCCCACTGGTCTCTGAGTCAGTGGAGGTTGGTGGGTTAGTGTTTGTGGCTCTCACTATGCTCTCCCTCTTCTTCCTCAGATCTCCTGAGACCTGGTGTTTTGGGATAACTCTTGGTTATGGTTGGATGAGAGGGATAGAAACAATGAGCACAAATAAATCAACTGCACGTTCTCCTCAGAGCACTGTGTATTTGTCACTTTTTGTTTGTCCATGTTATATGTTTTACTGTGGTGTGCACAGCCCTCTACGGCGCAAAGCAGGAAAATAAAAATACAATAGGCTTGTCTGCCAAGAGGGCAGGTGACGGTCACAATAAAAATAAAATTGCATAAAACACTAGCAGTGACTAACATCATAAACAATAAAAACTAGAAAACGACAATCAGAGATTGCAGACCCCGCCTCCATAAGACTCTTCGATCTTGTGAGACAGTAAAAAGGGCTTCCGGATCAGAGGGGCCAAACCTGCTCTAGCTTGCTGCTCCGGAATGTACTAAAAGCCATCTGCTGGACTCTTTTTCCCATCATGCCATTCGTGTCCCTCCCTCTTAAAGTGGCAGTTTACAGCACAGTCACAATTCCAGATGTAAAAATAATTCTAGAATCTGGATCCAGATCCGGATCAACGCCATTCTCGGGCAGGACCGAGCCACGGACAGAACCTTGCAAGTGTAAAATTTTCAAGTTGATTGGGTCACTAGTTTTTGACTTATGCGCTTGGACAGACAAACAGACAGACAAACGCACCTAATTGCAATACCCTCGCTTCCGCTTCGGCGAGGGTAACAAACAGTGAGTTAGAGGACAATGACAAACCGGTTGTGCAGGGATACATCTCTACTCAACCACTGCTTTTGACAACTGTCATCCGTGTAAATACTGTTAACAATTATAATCAAGCTCTTACCTGTGTCCAACCTTGCATCTGTATTTTTCTGTATATGTCAAATAGGTTTGCTGTGAAAGCATCTACCTGGATAGTCCTGGGATATGAAAGGAAGTCACCAAACATTAAACAATTTTCTTTCTTAAACCTGTCAGAATTGTCACATCACCATGCCACCATGATTCTTCTTGTACCCTGCAAGTGCCTCTTCCAGAAAGTCTGGATCCTGGCTAATTTTGTCCACCAGTGTGTTAAAATGAGTTTGAACTGCCACAGCCTGGAGGATGACGGCTTTCGGCATTGGAGAGGGGAAGAGTGTGAAAGGAAGGTAGGTCACAGCCTAAAAACATAACAGATAATGAAAGTTATTAGCAGATTGTGCTCCAATTAAGAAATGCTTGAAGTTGTGTTTGTATTACACTGAACGATGGCGTTGCGTTCCTTACAGTTTGACGGATTCCATCGCGAAACAATCTCATCATCAAACAAAATACCCGTTCACCGACAACTTGGCCAACATTTTTTTTAGATTTCCATAAATATTGGCAGTGCATTAATCTCGCCGTAACAGAAATTCCTTTTTACTAAAGACATACTTTTGAATTTCGGAAAGCCCATTGTAACTCCGTCGTTAAGTGAGAACCAGCAGTAGGAAATATTTCATGATGAAAACGAATCAACCCAGAAAAATTCCAAACCAAATTCAAGTTGGAGGGCAAAAGCTTTCCGACAAGCACACAGGCTATGAACATTGATGATACCCTCTTCAATAAAATATTCATGTAGATTTGACCAAGCTGTTTGTAGTGGTAGAAAGTGCAGAAAAAAAACTAGTAATACTATTGTTTGAGCCAGTAGCAATTGGGCTGTGTTGATTAAAGTTCCATAAAGACAGGCTGGCTAGCAAGTGGCCTCCAGAGCTGACCCTGCCACCTTCCACATCTCTAAGCAGAGAAAGCTCCAATAGTGGTTGTGGATCGTCCCCAACACCAAAACATCCTGGAATAAAAGATCCTTCAGCCATTACTTAGATTAATCAGGGACCAGTTGGCTGGAAAAGTTCACACTTTTCTCCCTGGCTGTGAGCCCAAGATCCACAATGCTACTTAATCTCAGCCTCTCTTAGGCTTAGGCTTTTTCTATTTCTGAAAAGATAACAGTATCAGAAATAAATAAATGGCATCAGTCCTGCATTGATACATTTTGCTGTGAAAATGTGAATTTTTCTAACCAGAAGGTTTTGTGGAATTTTAAATTCCATGCCAGACTCACAAGGAAACTAGTCACCAAAACAGTTTTGATATATCTGTGTGCAGGTGCCTGTACCTCTGATGAAGTGGGAGTCTCAATAGTGCGAAAAATATTTCCATGTTGAAGAGCACACTCTTTTGCTTCACTCACTAAACTGTTTAATTCCTCAGGATTTTTGATTATTTGCTGGAGAAATTCAGTTGTTGCCATCATGATAGGGCTGGGCAGTATTGACGCAGTAACGTTTCTAGAAACAGATGGGACAAAAACATTTAACAGAATAAATTAATTTAACAACAAATACTACAATACCTTGGGGGTGGCTGGATAAAAACATAAACACATACATATGACTAGCACAAACCTGATAAACAGTTATGAGCTATAGTTGTTTGTGTCTGGACAGAATGGTAAATAAATTAAAAACACACCAATAGCGTAATAGGCTTCTTTTTCAAGTGAGGCGTTTTGGATAGTCGATTGGGTTACTAGTTTTTGAGTTATGCGCTCGGAAAGACAAACAAACAAACAGACAAACAAACAGACAAACAAACGAACCCAATTGCAATACCCTCGCCTCCCCTTCGGCGAGGGTAACAGAAGCATTCCACCAAGTAAGAGAGGAAACGCCGGACAAGTTTGAGCTTGTGAATAAGTTGTATACATTTTGACTTATCTGACAGTTTCTTTTTTTTTTGGGCTTAATGCGCTTTCTGTATGAGAATAGAACCGTCCATTGATATAGCGCCTTCTAATCAGGTGCACTTTATAGTCCGAAAAATACGGCAGTTGTTTTTCATACCTGTTTCGACTGACCGCTGCAGTCTTCCTCATCT
Source organism: Brachionichthys hirsutus (assembly GCF_040956055.1). NCBI lineage: Eukaryota > Metazoa > Chordata > Actinopteri > Lophiiformes > Brachionichthyidae > Brachionichthys > Brachionichthys hirsutus. The sequence continues at coordinate 2,672,291 of NC_090898.1, forward strand.
CGGCGTTATCTGACGCGGAGCTGGCGTTTTATCAGGTGTTTGTGCGTCGCAGAAGATCTGTCAGACTCGCTGGGACGGGCACGAGTGAGTACAAGGTGTGTGAGCGCATGTATGCCTGCTCGTACTGGTTGGCCCGCTTCCTGATCCCCCTTGATCCAATTTTTGCAGGGGGCGTGCCCGTCCCAGAGAGTCTGACAGATGTTCTGGATCAAACTTGGTGCTAAATTTGAACACCCGACGGAAGTCCTGGAAACACCAACGGTGGCTGAGGCCCTTCCAAGTTCAGCTGAAGACCCTCACAGTTGTAAAGGTCACCGAAAGAGCAACATAGATTCATGCCACCCACTGCAAGGTGCTGCGAATTAATGCCTCTTTGGTGGTGAGACAGCTCGATCTACAGCAGTCTCACCTACTGTCCTGGACAATATAAAGAGTGACTTGAATAAACCCGCTTTATTTTAATGCTTTATCACACACAGTGATGAAGTGTGGCTGCATGCCATGACTGTTTTGCTTCCCATTCTCGTACCTTAATATGCTCCTTTTTATGTTACCACCATTGCTAAAGAGTAATTGTTCCAATCCGTATGTGTGCTCATGGTTCCCCTCTTAATAAACTCACTGCTTATTGTTCTCAACATGTCATGATGCCATTTGCAGATCTTTCTGAGCCTGGCCCACTCTCTGATTTCTGATTAGCATTTTGATGACAAGTAAAGATTTAATTACTAACAAAGTGTTATGATGTGACATTCCACACCCTGCCTGGTAGTTATGTTACTGATGTTTTCCCATTGCTTTTTTCCTTATATATATATATACACATACACATATATACATACATATACACACATATAGATAGATAGATACATTTTATTTGTCCCCGTAGGGAAATTTTTCTTCACTGACTGAACATCAACAACATCATCACACACAGACAACAACCAATAACAAACCACATGTGACACAATGTGACAAAGCAGTAACAGACATCAACAGACAGGCCGATCAGCGAGGTCTACTGTTCAGGGCAGCTATAACAGCAGGCATCAGGCTTTTCGAGCCCTCCTGAACTTGACAGTCCTGTATCTGCGTCCTGATGGTAGTGGGATGATGTATTGGTTTAGTGGGTGGGTAATGTCTTGTATTACGGATTTTGCTAAACGAGAAATTGACCTGTTGTTTAGCTCTGTGAGGTTGGGTGTGGGGAAGCCAATGATTCTGGCAGCTGTGTTTGTGATACTTCTGAGTTTGACCCAGTTAGTTACAGAAAACAAAGTGAAAAAGCATGAGGAGAAGTACAGAAGGATGGGTTGATTGATACTCTGAAAGAGTAACAGCAGGAGGTGGGGTGCAACACAGGGGCGTCACTAGGTTTTAAGGACAGGGGGGGCTTAGCCCCCAGGAGATGCACAGGATGTGAGCAAATGTAGCGTACGAGCACAAAACCTCACAAACGGCTAACAAGGACTGAGAAATTATACATTATTATTATTTCAGTCTGTTTTAAACAACAACAAACAGGTTTAACCAGTAAGAGGATGTTCACAGCATTAACAATAAAATAAATGGCTCAAATTACAAGTTACTTGGTGGATGGAAGCATCAAAGAACGCCGTCTATTTCTAAGAGTCGATCACTCTGCTTGATTCTGAAGCTTGTCTTCTTCAATGACTGCAAGACTGTGAAGTCTTTTCTGGCTCGTTTGATGCAGCCAGGAATGAAACCCCTCAGTACAACCGACGCAGGGCACTAAAGGACCTTTCACATGAGCAGCTGCTTACGGGCACTGTTAGGGCAACTTGGGTAGGACCTTCAGAGAGGGAAACATGTCTGAATCAAGGAGGTTGTGCAGAGACAATATATCTTTGGGAGAACATCCAGCCTCTGTTTCAGGCCACCAGAACCTCCTCTGTTTTCTGGCTGAAGTTCATTCAATTGTGATCCACTCAAGAAGTTCTCACATTTAGGCCTGCATGCTGGATGCCTTTTAGTAGCTCTGCATCTACTGCAGAATCTAAACTCAAGCTCGCCAGCCATGTTATCCACGCAAGGGAAAAGTAACTCTTTTTTCACTGTGTCTGAGTTCTATTCAGTGCGTGAACCTGCAGGTGCCTCCAGGTTCTGCAGGTTCTACAGGTCTCTGCCCCTGATTCAGGGAGAATGTGGGCGTGGCACAGGGCTGTGGTTCTCTCATAGCTCCATGGCTAATGCGTCTGTGCGTTTCCTTTAAGTGTGTCACACAATAACTAAATGTTACTGCCAGCAGTGATAAACGTACTTTGTTGAAAAACTTTATTTTATCCATTCTTCATCCATCCGTTCACGTTCTTCTCCTAAAGCTCTTCTCTTATGTTCTGTGTGGTTCAAACACGCTGCAGGGACCGACGTCCTACAAGTAGCGCGGCCACAGGGAAAACGTGGACCTTGTTTCAGTGATGTGGGCATTCTCTATAGGAACAGGTGGAATAGGTTCTCTATACCTTACGTCATGAAGTGAGGGGAAACTGATTCATGATCAGATTTAAGTAAATAATGACAGGTTACATGTTTTTAAACATATATTCTGGCGGCTTTAATAGAATATGTCGGCATTTTTTGGTCACTGAACAAAAAAAAAACAAAAAAAATTCTTGTTATAAAACAACCCAAAATTATTTAGGGGGGCTTAAGAATATTTTAGGGGGGCTGAAGCCCCCCTAAAATAGGCCTAACAACGCCACTGAGTGCAACATATAGTCCTTTCAGTTTGCGAATAGCTGACAGTCTTTGTTGGCTTCTTTTTTGAATGTCCGTGGTGTGCTGATCAAAGGTGAGTTTATTGTCCAGAGTTATTCCCAAGTATTTGAATGAGTCCACTGGTACAACTGTTTGGGTGTTTATGATGATGGGGTGCTGGGGTGAGGAAGGGTTGAACAGCAATCCCTTTGTTTTATTAACATTGATTTGTGGATAGCTGTCTGTGCACCACTTGGTGAAGTGAGTGATTGTGTTGTGATAGTCCAGAGTAGATTTGTTATCTGAGAGAAGTGCAAGGATCGCTGTATCGTCTGAGTAATTGAGATATGATGTGGTGGGTGAGATGCTAAGGCGGTCATTGGTGTAGAGGATGTACAGGAAAGGGCTCAGCACACATCCCTGTGGCACCCCAGTATTAATGGTGAGTACGGGGGATGTGGTTGTACCCACCCTTACTGCTTGCAGTCTGTCGGTGAGGAAGTTGTGGATCAGATGGGGAGGGGTGTTGAGTTGGGGTAGTTTCTGGATCAGCAGGTGTTTCTGTGGGGTGTTGAAGGCGGAACTGAAGTCCACAAAGAGGATCCTGGCAGGGTTATCTGGAAGTTGAAGGGGGTCCAGGTGTGGAGTGACAAATGGAAGTATGATGTTCACCAGCAGTTTATCCAGGCACTATATACATATATAGCCTTACCTCTCACATTGCATGTTTTTGATTCTGTCGTTTTATATCACTTTGATCACCTAATATCACCTAATTCTGATAGGTTGATCAAGAATGATAAAAATGAGGAAATTGGAAGATTCATTTTGTTTGATCTTTTCTTAATTGGCCACATCTGTTGGTATCAAGTGAAATAATTTGCTTCTTTCATGTTGTGTTGGTCACGGGATACTGTGACCTGTACTCCTGACCCTGTACTCTGTTCCTTCTCTTAGATAACGGGACGCTCCTTCTGGCAACCTTGATGAAGCTTCGTTATGAGATACAAATACAATGAATAGAAGCTCTTTGTTCCTGGTGTAGGGATTTCTAACCCCTCTTCCTGTTCTTGTTCTCCATCGTGGGTTCTGCTTAGTGCTGCCCCCTGCAACTATTACGACTAAGGTTCTTAAGGACAAATCAGTAGGTACATACTATCAGAGAAATCGACATTTCTGTAATTCGATGCATCTTTGACAATAAATCATGTCTAATATTGTCTTTGGTCTTCATGTCACCAATTCACAGAAAAAGCTGGGACTGACCTCAAAGCATCGCTGGTTTCATCTTCCTCAACTGTTCGTCCAGGATTGAGATACTGTATATAGTAAGCTTGTAATATTTAATATTTGTCATGCAACTGGCAATGCTGCTTTAGTCGGCTCTCATTGTAACTGAGAATGTGTCACGCCCTAACATGATGTGTTCAATGTCAGCAACATGAATACAATGGTTGAACTGTGAACTTAGTATAATGCTGTTTAAGTCATCAGTTAATGTTTCACTAACAATCAATGATTGTCTAAAAGGTTTCAGCAGATGATTTATATGATGTTGCAGGTTTATTAGGCTTTTATCACAAACAGTGAGCGTGACATCGCTGAAGAAGTAAAAAGAAATACTGGTGGCACGCACTGTCTATGGGGCCCATCCCAGACTACAGAGTGTGTGTGTGTGGACGGATGTGCTCAGGGCACACAGAACATTAAAGGGAGCTTATCAGCAGTGTTACATCAGATGCAATAAATCACTTAGCGACTCAAAATAAAATCGATACTGGTTGATCAGAAAAGCACACACATTTCTTTACTGCATGTTTAAAGTTGTAAAAGATACCATTGAATATTAGGCTATAATATTAGGCTCCTGTTCTGCTCCTACTGTACTAAATAGCCATTTTTGACAGCTTAAGAGAACTACAGAAATACACATATAAATACAATACAGAAAATACATTAAAGTGATTCATTACTATACTGTGTGTGTGTGGTGCTTTTCTTATGTTGATTTTTCTATTGTATTTGGGTGCCATAACTTTATCAGTGTTGTTGCTATCAGTGTTGTTGCCAAAGCGGAAAATCACCTGGTCTGAGATTTGGAGGCTCGAACCCTTCCGCATTTCATTCCTGCTCCGTTCAGTGTATGACACCCTTCCATCACCAACGAACCTGCACAGGTGGGGTTTGAGGGAGGACCCACAGTGTAGGTTATGTGGGGAGAGAGGAACGATGGCTCACATACTGGCAGGGTGCAAGACTGCTCTTAGCCAGGGGAGATACCGGTGGCGCCATGACAAGGTCCTCATGGCACTGGCAGACGTCTTGGAGCGGGAGAGACGGAAAAAACATCAAGTCCACACTCGACCATTACCACCTATGCAGTTCATCAAGGAAGGGGAAAAACCACCACCATCTAAGAAGATCAAGAGGTGCCTCTTGCAGACTGCACCATCATGGGAGATGAGGGTGGACTTGGGGAGGAAGCTGCAGTTTCCCCAGGTTGTCCAAACCCCCCTCAGGCCTGATGTGGTCATATGGTCTGATGAGGCAAAAAAGATCATCTTGATAGAACTGACGGTCCCGTGGGAGGATGGATGTAGCGAGGCCTCAGAGAGGAAAGCCTCTAAATATCAGGACCTGGTCCAGCAGTGCAGAGATAAAGGCTGGCAGGCCTGGCTATTCCCAGTAGAAGTTGGGTGCAGGGGCTTCCCAGCACAGTCTGTCTGGAAGATGCTCACAGCTCTGGGGACTATAGGGAGGGAGAGGAGGAAGGCTATCCGTAGGTTGGAGGAGGCAGCAGAAAGAACCTCTTGTTGGCTCTGGAGTAGGAGGGAGGAGTTTAGCTGGGGGCCAGGAGAGGATGGGTAGTGATTGGCCATCACTGCCGGACCCACTAACTGGAGGGCGTTGTGGTTCAGGGTCGAAACGCCCAATGATGGTTAGATGCCACCTGAGGATATCTTCTCCTGGTTGTCAGCTACAGTCACTGCACAAGTGACTGAGAAAGGGAGCAAGTGGATGTTTTTCAATAGCTGACAATGCCAGTTATAGGAGTGAGGAGGAGGAAGAGACAGATGAGGAGGGACAGGAGAAGGAGATGGAAGAGGATGAAGTAGAAGAAGGAACGTGGAGCTGGAACCAGAGGGACATGGTGCAGGACTGGTTTCTTCATAGAATGACTTTAAGATGCTCCAGCTCCAGTAAGATACTACTGTCGTTATGTCAGTGATTTTCTGAATGAGAGATCTGTCTTCTTTAGCAGTTTGCTAATCTTCATTATTCCTGATGTTCTGTTCATGCACATATAGCAGTGGCTGAGCGGGCACAGGAACTGAGGTAACCAGAAGAGACGCTCAATATTTTTGCCTCCAAAATAAAGGCTGTTTCATGCAGTACAAAATAAAAGCGCATAAACAAATACAGAAAATAACACTGCATATGAGAACACATATCTAACAATTTGTGTTAAAGTTACAGTTCCACTCGCGTCCTTCGTGCGATCAGATAAAACGCGTCTCCAAGCCGGGCTGAATGTCAGCCAATAATAAATGGCTCACAGCACTTAACCATGGTCCTTTCCTTTTACGGCACAAACGAATACAAACCAACAGCAGTGTGTTTTTTATGTTTTGAATGACCAGGGGGGCCAGCTTCACGAAGGGAACTTGAAACGTTTATCCGGGGCCGGGTCGCAGAGATAAGTCCGAGCAGGGATTTCCAGATTTTCCTGCAGCTCTTCCCGGGGAATCCCGAGGTGTTGTCAGCATTTAATTTTATTTTCTCATTGCTTGATTCGAAAATTATTAGGTTATGTAATCGCCGGTGTTTGTCTGTCTGTCCATCCATCCGTTCACAAGATAACTCAAAAGGTTCTGGAGGGACCTGGATGACATTTTCAGGAAAAGTTGGGAATGTGACCAGAAACAGACGATTACATTTCGGTGATGGCCCAGAAGACATCCTGGATCAGTTTGAAATGTTTGTTAACATTGCAGTCAATGGATCCTCAAAATGTGTTCCTCAATATCTGTTGATTATTGACCGGTGTTTATGGAATTTCATCAGATCGGAATGACACTAAGAAAAATATAACATTTTAACATTGTAAACTCCATTTACGGATTCAAAAAACTGTTAAAAACACACAAACTCTGATTAACTTTGACTTTTCATGGTTGGTGTATAAAGATACCAAGAACAATTTTAATTCAGATGAGAATGTCACATTTAGTATTTGGTCCCAGAAGAGTCACATTTTGTTAATTCTTCATCACCATAGCCCAGTGCTTCTCAATTATTTTCTGTCGCGCCCCCCCCTAGGAAGAAAAAAACATTTTGCGCCCCCCCCGAAAAAAAACCCCACTCTTGTATCCTTATTAACATACAAAGAAATATGAAAAAGAAAGAAATATAGATTAACTTACAACAAATAATAACTTTATTACCATTTTTTTTAGTCTGCAACCGAAAATAAGGAAGTCATGTCTTTCTTCTTCTCCCACCGGATTGTTTACAACCGCTCTTCTTCTGCTAATGCCCTGCGCGCACTCTGACAATCAGGGCGCCACTGCCAACTACTGGAGCGGATGTGCAATTACGCTTTACTCTCGTAAGGCAAAAAAAACATTTTCTCCGCGGTCACAGGCGCCCCCCTAGGGGGGCGCGCCCCACCATTTGAGAGCCACTGCCATAGCTTAATGTTTCAATAAACTTTGTCATTGGTAGTCAGTGTTAACTAGGGATGTCCCGATCCGATCTCGTGATCAGAAATCGGGCCCGATCATGAGCTTGCGGACTCGATCGGAGTCGGACGTTAGCTACTGATCATGACTCGGGGAGGGGGGGGGGGAGCACGGAAGCAGCTTGAAGCTAGTCGTGCGAGTCTGTCTGTGGTGTGGAAGCATTTTGAAGTGGATGACAAAAACCTTGCGATTGAAGTGCTGTTCATTTTATTTTAAATATTGGTATTTAATATTTCCTGTTGCACTTGACTAGTCCAGGTCCAAATTAAAAAAAAGTATTTTATTAATTACTTCAATGTTCAAGCTACACCACAGAAGTGCTCTGTTTAAGAGTTAAATGTTGAAATAAGAGGATTAAAATAAAAAAATAAGGGACATCCTGGATCCATTTCTTCACTCATCTTAATTTATTTTTATGTATTATAGAAGTATCGGATCGGGACTCGGTATCGGGTCAAAATCAAATGATTTGGACTCGGGGGCAAAATAAAACCTTATCGGGACATCCCTAATGTTAACACTGAAACACTGCTTTAAAATCTTTGTATAATCTTCAACCGACAAAAGAGGAAATCAGAGTATTAAGATTATACACTGTACTTCCAAACGGTCACTCTCAGAAGCAAAACAAAACCGTGGCGCGGTGAGCAGAGATGTGGCGAGCGGCTTACAGTCGGTGTAAAGAGACATTGTCTTTAATGTATGTCAAACTGACGTGAAAGTACTGACCTAATGGGGACAGATTTTCCACTCACCAAGTGTGTCGGTTAGGACACTGTGAAGGAATGTGAGGATGCTGTTTGTAGCAGGCACTTTGTGGAAACTCGACGTTAAATATATGCATATATTTTATATTTGTAAGCCCAACAGAGGTCAGTAAACATTCATACAAGGAGAGGATTGTCCAGCACAGCCACTCCAGCTGATACGCCTCCATCTGCATGTTCTGCACTCTTGGTCCTCAGCAGATGACCTACACATTCATTCATCACCATGTCGCCGTCATGTCTGTAAAGAAACAATGAGAAATGATGAGTACATGTTGAAATACCAGTATTATCTCATTAGTGGGTGAATATTCCCCATTATTTATTGTGTCAGTCAACTGCTGCTGAGCAGGAAGTGCTCCAAACGCTTATTACAGTGTAAGGGACAGCTGCGTGCTCAAGCTGAAAAGGGCCAAAGACAGCAGGTAGAGCAGTGAATGCCAAGTTAGCTTTGTTGATTTATCACATGAGATCTGCTTCTCATGAGAAACGACCATTTTAATAAACTGTTTAATTATAATACATCTAGACTAGAGATTAGCGAAGAAAAACAGCCTAACCCAGAACAGAGAGTTGCTCGTTCTCTCAAGAAATACCGACACGGCGTGATGAATCAGATCTTTTTACTTGCATGTAGCATGGAGTCTCCATGCCAACTGGAGTCTCTAGTAGGCTCACGACGAATTCGTGCCTGACATCAGGCACAGGCGACGGACAGCGTACACGCCATCTACTTTTGCATGAGGACGGTGTTATGAATAATTTATTTTGAGGCGACTGAAAAGGGTATAAAAGCTTAAATGCTGTTATTGTTGTTAGGGAACAGCCTGAAAGTTGTCCCTCCATGCTGCATGTGAGTCAATAGATCGGATTCATCACACCGTGTCTGTATTTCTTCTGAGAACTAGCAACGCATTGAACCATGAGCCTAGGTTCTGTCCAAGGTCTCTGCCTGTTAAAGGGAAGTTTTTCCTTGCCTCTGTTGCCAAAGTGCTTGCTCTTGTGGGTCAAGTTGGGTTCTGTGTTTCCCTGCAGGTCTTTCCCTGCTAATCCTGTAAAGTGCCTTGAGATGACTTTCTGTTGTGATCTGGCGCTATATAAATAAAACTGAATTGAATTGAATTGAACCAGGAAGAATTTCCCAGACACACTACTTGCATTTTAGCTGTAAAAAAAGATGCCATTTTAAACTGAAAATGATGCCTCGTGTATAATATCTTGGAGGGTTTGAATACATCCTTGCATTGTGCTGACTCTACGTGTATCCTTTAAAAAAACACACACAGCTCTATCTACCAGCCAGGCAGATCTGCAATAGAACTACAGATAACATGAAACGGGAATGCATACCTGACATAAACGCCAAATGCTCCCAGTTCACTGAGACAGTCCCTGATTTCTGGGGCGGCATCTCTTCTCAGCAGGATGTTCTTTGCAGGGATGGGTTGGATTTTATCCATGAGGATATACGCCATCCTCTCTGGGCTGTCCTTCAGTCTCTGCAGGACATCAGACATCTCTGATCCATAGATGTTGTTACCTAGAAAAAAAAAATAATACTCTGGATTACTTCTTGAATCCAGTTTTGTGACTGACCTTCAAATACAGGTGGTCCTAAGTTAACAACGTGCTGTACTTGTTTAGCGACTATTCTGACTTATAACGGGCTTTCCAAAATATGAATATGTATTTAGTGACAAGGAACCGCTGTTACGACGAGCGGAATGCACTGTCTGCGGAGTTGTGAGTTCATACATATTGTTACGTACGCCGTCAGAGTAATACAATTCACAGGAAGGGGAGGAGGTGAGATGTGATCAGGACTCGGATATATATTGATCGTTATTGTCATTACTTTTTTTCAGATCTGGAGTTACGCTGTGGCACAGAGTGAGACCTCCCTACTACAGACAGAGATGGTAACGCATGCAACATAACATCACTTCCTGTGTCACTATTGGTTGAATGCTGGCTAAACACGGAAGTAGCTTGAAGCAAGTCGCGCGAGTACGTCTGCCGCGTGGAAGTATTTGAAGTGGATGACAAAAACCTGGCGCTGTTCATTTTATTTTAAATATTCGTATTTAATATTTCCTGTTGCACTAGTCCAAGTCTAAAGTGAATTTTCAAGCTATGCCACAGATTTGCTCTGTTTAAGAGTTAAATGTTGAAATTAGATGATTAAAATCAATAAAATAAGGGACATCCTTGATCCGTTTTTCACTCGTCTTTTAAAAAAAATATATATTAAAGAAGTATCGGATCGGGACTCTTATCGGTTCAAAATCAAATGGCGGAGTCAAAAAAACCTGATCGGGACATCCCTAGTTTCTATTCTACTCCAATTTTTGAAGAGAGAGTATTTCATTCTTCCTGGGAACATCGTTTCCTCAGTCCAGAACAAGGCGATTCAGGCACCGCTCCTCTGAAACGCTGTGTCACTCCCCATAAGAAAATATCAGGAAACAACGGTTCAACAAGTTTGACTGTTCAGCATTAAGTGAGAGACGATGAGTGGTCTCATCGTCTCTCACTCCGGGCCCAATTCAACTGGCATACCCAACACAATATGTACAGTATATATGTACACAAATACCAGGATCAATATGCATCACATGTACAGTATAAATGGCCAATACATATGCAAGTAAAAAACATTTGACCACGAAAAATGTCTGTCAAGATGTCGGTTAACAGGGTTTCGATGAAATTGTTTAGCGAAGGGGTCTTCGGAACGTAACTCTGTCGTTAACTCATTGTATGCCATTGACGTCGAACGAAAACTTTGGCACTCAGCATATGGCTGAGCTGAAAATTGCTGGCACTGAAAGAGTGAAGTCAGAACCACCTGTACAGCTGAACACAGTTTTGTCTTGGTAAGATAATTTTAACATATAGAAAACTTTCCTGGATGTTACCAATCCTTATCTGTGGCATACACACAGCTATACACATTTCAAATTATCATGGTTCAAGAAATGGTGAGCAGTGCGACAGTGGCTGAAAGAAATTCGGCATGAATACATGTCCATAGAGACTGCACCTCCTCCCTCTCGCTGAGGCTTAAGGACAAACCGATCCGGAGCTGCCAAAGCCATCTCTACTGATTTGTCCCCCTCTGGGCCCTGAAGACAATGAGAACAAATAAAACAATTTACTATTAGACCATCAGACTGCAATAATCTGAGGTCAGTATTTTTAATAAAACTGTACATCCTTCCCTTTTTTCTTTTTTTTTAACTTAAATTTAACATTCATTGTGATGTAGTCATGGTTACACTCCTGTTGGTAATACAAACGTCAAACAACTGCCTAACGTGGTATTTTCTCACCATGTCGAGAGTGTAGAGGCCAGCAAAGGTTGCTCTGATCTGTTCCACTATTTGGGGCTGGTCTGGGAAGAACCTCTCCAGAACTCCGGGTTTGGCCAGTACCTGCTGGACCTTCTTGGTTCCAGCCAGGTGGGTGCCGATGTCAGGACATTTCACAGCCAGAGAGCGCTCCATCATAAGACGAACGTCCCAAGACTACAATCAAAGAACCAAAATGTGATATTTTTTTATTTTTACTTCCTGCCAATAATTCTTGATACTTTCTGTTTGATACCTGCATTTCTGCATCGTTTCTGAGGATTTGGCAAAACAGATGTTCATAGTAGTTTGTTATACACAAACAACACTTCAAAAATGAATGGAAAATGTGCTGAATGTAAATTAACTATGAAAAAGTATGTAATAATAATAAAAAACACAAATACAACATTTCAAATGTTGAAACAGAAATGTGTGCTGCAATTGGTTGAAAATGACCTCCACATTTAGAATCACGTCGGCACCGCACTTTATAACAGCTGGGATGGCTTCATATTTAACTCTGTGCTGCACCCCCGTTCTTTTGAGAACATTAAGGGTGTGGGAACTATTTATACCGGCGAATGACCTGTGTCCTGTTTAACACGGAGAGCGCCACAACCATGATTTCCAAAAAGATTTTAGGATTTTGACTCGTCAGACCACCGGACTGATTTCCACTTGAGCAAATCTTGATTCAGCAAACTGAAGACAGCAAATCTGAATGTGGATATACTTTGGTTTCCTCTTTGCATGGTGGCTATTTCATGATATTGTGTAGTAAAGATGATGAAATCCACAAATTTGTTGCAATGTTTTACACCCAGTTGAGTTACTAACCTGTTGTCAAGTCATCGCATTCATTTTGAGTTGCTTTCTGTCAGCATTCACAACTTTTTCAGTCTTTTGTTGCCACTGTCCCAATTTTTTTTTTTCAAACATAATGCTGACAGAATTTTGCATAAACATTTAAAAATAAATGAAGTTGGACTCCATGAGATGTCAGCGAACCCCAATATTTTGGATTAGTGACAACATTGTTGCTGGGATTACCGTGGGAAGCAGTGGAATAGCATTTAAATGACAATATAAGCACTTTAAGACATACCTCGTCTCTCATATTTCATCAGTATATAGTGCTGCCCAATTTTTTGTATGATTTAGAATCTAAAAAGGGAAACATCATGTCTTCAGTCTGTGAGATATTCCTGCTAAACGTGGTACAAATAGTCATTAAGGTCAGGGTTATGCACCTTTTCATGCTGGATAATATTTTACATGATCAAACAGAGTGCAGCAGCAAACAAGAACATGTCCGACTAACATTGCTACTCAAACCAGTTCATTTTTGCCACTTGCTGAGGTGATTTAAACAGAGCGGTTCTGCATGTGGAATATTTTATCTTGGTCACACTCCACTTCTAACTGAAGCTACTACAACAATGAACAATGACTGAGGTTAAAACCTGCTCAGAGCTGTAATTGTGGGGCATGTAGCCACTCCTGAAGTACACCACTGCAACCTCCTGGTCATTCCTGAAAAGTGAGAACAGGTGGTCAAAATTATACCTAGTAGTTTACTACACGAAGAATAATTTTACACAACACAGTAATACCTTGACATACGGGTATAATTCATTCCTGGACCGAGCTCATAACTCAAATCACCCGTCTGTCAAAATATGAAATAACTGGAAAAGAATTACGCCGTTCCCAAATCAACACGAACAATGGAATATCTTTTACTACCATATAGATATGCACACATGCAGAAAATGATATAATAAATGATATACAGTATTACTGTCTTATAAATATAGTTTTATTATGAGTTTTGCCTTCGACGGCAGTGGTGAGAGTTGGACAGTATGTAGACACTTTCCGTCATAATTGTACTTTACACGTACACTTACGTAAACTTAGACATAGTAGTGCTGCCTTTGGAAGGCTTTGTGTTCTTGATAGAATCCTTCTGTTTGAGGATTGTTCATGTGATCGATGTACGCCGCTGGCGTGACAAATCACTTACGCGGACACCACGGTCACGATCAATAATTTCATGCTTCATCGCCATCATCATGCTGCTTTTCTTCTTGTCACTGGCATCCTTATCACTCTCTTTCTTTAGATCCATCACTTATAAAGAATATTTACAATTTACAGCAAACATCCCTGAACGAGTGAGGCGCGCTTGGAGCGCTCGCAGCTCATGGCTATCTGCCGCGCTCGAGCACTCGTATCTCAAACTCATGCTCGCATCGCAAAGCAAAATACTGCCTGCAGGCGGACTCGGAATGCTCGTACGTCAAAGCGTTTGTATGTCGAGGTGTTACTATATATTGTTAATATTTGTCCAACGCAAGCAGACTTACACAAACAGTCTCTTGTCATGATTCAGGGAGCCCATCTTATGAATGTCTTCAAACTGCATTCTTTTTGTAGGAATGTTCCTGAAACACATAAACCAGAGTGTTTCTTACAAATAAAAAAACAACGTTTTTAATACTACTGAAAAGTCTCCTCCTGAATGTCCACTTCTAACATATTCCAGTTGCTCAGAAGACATCCGGGAAAGAGACGGTGGATAAATAGATGCGCCGCTTTCATGAGCTCCTGAGGAGTGGCCTGCTTCTTAAAAGGTCTTTGGTGGTAACACGTTACCTCTTCCATAATTCATTCTCAACAAAGCGCTGATCAAAGACGTTCACGTTGGACTCTTCCACCAAGAAAATGATGATTGCACTGTAAATACAATAATTGTTCTTTTAAAAGACATTTGTATATATCGGAAATAAATATCTACTTATGTACAACGATGAAGTCATTGTACTTTGAAAATTATTTTCTCACTAATTTCTCTACAATATGCATTTGGCAATTGTCACATTGTTCATTGTCGATCATCTTATGACACGTTACCTTTAAACCAATGCAGTTTAATTTGGTGCACGTTCTACATTCCTACCTCTTTGATCCATAGAGCTCCCATGCTTTGGCTAATGCCCTGGAAAAGCCAGCTGCAGGGTCGTTGTCTGGGATACGCCGTCTCTCCTCCAGTCGACCAACGACGTTAAGGACATGTCTGTCAGATAAGATAATCAGATTTTCCACGTCAAATAATGAAAGATTATTTTCTGACTGTACTTTAATTCATCCTTCTTGATTCATCTTGATTAAAGCACTGTCGAGCCTCGCTCAGTGAAACGTACATAATACATCGTGAATTTTCACGCAATAAAAACCGGGCCTTTATCACTTCAACACCCCAGTGGCTAGAAACCAACAATTGACTTACCGGTGTACAGACGGTGTGCGTGATGCCAGACCTCCAAAACTGGCAGCAATAGTGTTGATTTCTATCTGCTTCAAAGACAGCGTCCCATCGCCTCTGTGGTCCAGCATGTAATCAGACCGGTTGATACCCAACGCAATAGACTGGAAATAAGGAAACATGGAGACTGCCTTGATCACTATACGGCAAAGTAAGTAGAGCTTATACAAATACATAGTGAAGAAATATTGCAACCGAAGGGTTCGCAGTGGATTTGAGGAAAGCACTGAAAAATCAGCAACTTGTGAAAGATCTTTGATTATTTTCTGATTAGTGTTAGCTTGGAGAGGCGTCTGCGTGTAAAGTATGTACATGGTTGGGAAAGTGGGATTAATAAATGGTGCTCAAAATCTGAGAAGATGATCTCCATAGTTCTCTTACTATAAATAGTAAAATAGATAAAAGTTCACGAGATGTCAGGAGTTTGCTTCTGTTGACCTCCCCCCATGCAGAGTCAGTTGGTTTTGTTTGTCTGATGGATCTGGATAAAGGAGCAGATCAAGGCACTTTTTCTTTACTGCCCTAAAGATTAGACTTTTCTCGCCATGCCCATCTATCACACATAGTATGTGTGATAGATGGGCAGTCATATCGTCAAGTATCACACATAGTATGTGTGATAGATGGGAATGTATAATGAGACAAGTGCCGATCAGCTCTTCGAGGTGTTGACCGACATCTTCAACACCTCATTGTCCCAGGGCTCAGTGCCGACGTGTCTGAAGACAGCCACCATCATCCCTGTCCCCAAGACCTCCACCGTTTCATGCCTGAACGACTATCGGCCGGTTGCTCTGACTCCGATAGTCATGAAGTGCTTTGAGCGGCTGGTGATGGGGCACATTAAGGAGAGCGTCAATGACAGCGTGGACCCCCATCAGTATGCGTACCGGAGGAACCGCTCCACCGACGATGCAATCGCTTCCGTGGTTCACGAGGCCCTGAGTCACCTGGAGACCAGAGATGCTTATGCCAGGCTGCTGTTTCTGGACTTCAGCTCGGCATTTAACACCATCATCCCGCAGACTCTGGTCAACAAACTGGTGACACTGGGGCTGAGCCCATCGATGTGCAACTGGGTCCTGGACTTCCTGACGAACAGGCCGCAGACTGTGAGAATCCGCAACATCTCCTCCGCCCCCATCATCCTCAACACCGGCTCCCCTCAAGGATGCGTTCTGAGCCCTCTGCTGTTCACCCTGCTGACGTATGACTGCAAAGCCAAGTACCCGAGCAGTCATATCGTCAAGTTCGCAGACGACACAGCAGTGGTGGGACGCATCCTCAACAACGACGAGTCGGAGTACATGCAGGAGGTGGAACATCTGGTGCAGTGGTGCAGAGAAAACAACCTCTGCATCAATGTGAAGAAAACGAAGGAGATGTTTGTGGATTACAGGAAAGGAGGCTACACCCCCCCTCCCCTCTACATCGGAGGAGCGGCTGTCGAGGTGGTCCAGAGCGTCAAATACCTGGGCGTGCACATCGCCAGCGACCTAACATGGAGGACTAACTCAGCCGCCTTAGTAAAGAAGGCCCACCAGCGCCTCTACTTTCTGAGGAGGCTGAGGCAAGCAGGTATGGGCTCCACTGTCCTGTCGTCCTTCTACAGGTGTGCGGTGGAGAGTGTCCTCTCATCCCGCATCACGGTGTGGTACGGCAGCTGCTCTGCTGCAGACAGGAAGGCCCTGCAGCGGGTCGTAAAATCGGCCCAAAGGACTTCGGAGAGCAGCCTACCCACCGTGAGTGACATTTACAGCAGGAGGTGCAGGAAAAAGGCAACCCGCATCATGAAGGACCCCACCCACCCTGCACACTGACTATTTTCCCCCCTCCCATCTGGGAGGAGGCTGCGCAGCATCAGGGCCAGAACCACCAGGTTCAAAAACAGTTTCTTCCCTGATGCTGTGAGAGTTGTGAACAGTGGATAACTCGGAGGCCAAATGCACTGCTTCCGTGTTGGACCCTACCGGGGATCGTGCAATCACTTTTGTCACTTTGTCACTTTGTGTATATATTTAGTTTAAGTTGAATGAATGTGTGTTTGTCGTGTGCCTCGAGCTGGGACCTGAGTGCTGTTTTTCGTTCGTGCATGAGAGTGTCTGAATGACAATAAACATTTCTTGATTCTTGATTCTTGAAGAGTATTCTGAGTTTGCATGGTACAATAAAACTGCGGACTGCGGCTAGAGAACTAGGTTTAAGTTTAACAAAAACCCATTCTGTCAAATGATCAGTCCCTGAAACAAGGTTCGAAAGGTTGTACAATGACATACCGGAGCCCTTCCTTCAGTCAGGATTTGTTGATGGATGCTGAACAGCCTTGCAGTGAAATCATCCACTGCGATTGTGCTACGACGAAAAAGAAATGCTCCGTTAAGATTAGCTCACTCAAAATGTAACATCACCTGATCTTGAGAAACGTTGCGCTTGCTATGCATGCGTGACCTTGAAGCTAAACAGCAAAGAGGCATTTTCCAACGAATGAAAATGCAGTGATTGTGCTACCTGGCTAAAGTCTCTTGCAGAAAGTCCACGTCCTGGCTGATCTTGTCCATCAGGACGTTGTAGTGTGTTTGCACAGCTAGCGCCTGGTGGTAAATCGCCTCTGGCACAGCTGTGGGAAAGAGTGTGAACGGAGCATACACCACCAACTGAAAAATAAGGGAATAATGACTGATTGGTGATTCACACAACTATTTGTCGAAAACAACCAGGCACTGGACACGAGGCTTAAGACTTGAAAACAAAGCCTTTGGGCTTCCGAAGCTTGATAGAAATCCGTTCCGCATTCCGCACCCGAAAGCGGAACACATTCCTGACATGGCTTCACATTTTCAATGCCAGGCCAAATTGAGCCCCCCTCAGACCACACTCTCACTTGCTTCACAGAGAGCCTCTCTCTGACCAGCCGGGGTTTATATGACGAGATTAGCATGATTGAGAAGTGATCTGAAGAGCTGAGGTGGGGGCGCTGGGCACTACTCTGAACGCGTTTGATGATACTGAAGGCCAGTTCTAATATATTCTCTCCTATGATTGGACAGTTCACATTGGTAGAAATGGTGGAGAACATTTTTCATATTGGCCTGATTGCATTTGTGAATATTCTATGAGACCATCTCTAAAATGAAGGAACAGTTCACAAAAGATATTGGTGGCTGTTACGTCTACTTCAAAGATCCTACGTTTCAAAGACCTGGAGAGCAATGACGCCGAAGACACGTCTTTGTGAAGATTAAACCAGAAGTGCTTGGTATGATCTATAAATGTTTTTGCCCTGTACCAATAAATTGTAATTTGAGTAATATTTACATCTGCATTATACTTTTATTGTTAAAATGCTTCTGTTGTTGAGGTGCCTCTACCAGCTGAAGATTTGCAAGGTGAAGCAGACGACAACTGGAGCCCAAGAGGAGAAGATGTTACCGATGTTCTATATATACAGAATAAAATGTTGCAAACGCACAAGGCAAGCTTGGCAATAGTCTCACAATTTAGACACTTAATAATAATAATACATTGTGTATTATTCATTCACTTCATACTTGGTGGTGGTGAAGCCACAGTAGCCACAGCTGCCCCGGGGCGGACTGACAGGAGCGGGGCTGCCAATTTACAATAAATAGGCCCCCCTAACCCCCACCACCGACATTCACACAGGCAATGTGGGAACCGGGAATTGATCCTCCAACCTCTCGATCATAGGACGACCCGCTCATCCACCTGCGCCACCGTCGCCTATTTATCGTCTCATTCCACTCAGTCAGACTGATCAAGTCAATCAATTTAAACAAATCAATTCAAACACGTATTACAACACATGTCCTCCTGGGACCCAGCTTTGGGTTAGCATGTCCTCTGTAATGGACAAATGTCCACTACAGAGGACATGCTAACTGGCTGGGTCTCAGGAGGACATATATAGTATTGCGTCTCACCTCAGACGAGTTGGGAGTCTCTTGGGTCCTCATCAGAACACCCTGGAGAAGTGATGCATCTTTTGCCACTTCCACCAATTCATGTACCAGTTTAGGATTCATGAACATCTCATCTGGGATTGCCTGCTCCATTCTGATCCACCTGACAAATGACACACTAAAGAGCTGTGGTGAAGCAGTACAGCATTTTAACACAACACAGGGCAATGCAACACACCTTGTCCTCAAGTTACACGGTGACTTTCTACCAAAGATCTTCAAGTCACGCATGTTTGATGTGTACTTTACACGGACACATTTAATCGGATTAAAAGCCTGACCGGAATAAAAATGCTTCATGGACAAACCTAATTCGGAATAGTCTGACTCGATCAAGCTCATTCCGATCGAGATGGCTGGTTTATGATGATTGATAATCCGATCAGGGTGCATGAAAACACTTATTCTGAAGTTTCGGTACAAACTGTGTCCCCCCCCTTACTGCGCATGTCTGTGACGCCAGCTTTACGCTCTTCTGTTATTCCTGGAATGAAGCAGAGCAAGCTAAACAACTGGTCAGTATCTGAGACAGACACGTTGCTGGAGATGTTAAAGTAAATTATCAGCGCAAACGGGAAAAATGCACGAAATAACGCTGACGTTTCAAGCAGAAAAGGGCGGATGCATGAACACGCAGGTCCTAATAGGATCAATATTTTTAGGGTTCATGAACACAGTGCATCCGATCAGAATTTTAATCCGCACTCTGATTGGACTAAAGACATTTTGTTCATGTAAACGCAGCCAGTGTGCTTGAACTGGCAATTGTTCAACGTTAAAAACAATTTCTTAAGTCAATTGTTCTGTATTTGATTAAAGTAATTTTCTGCTAATGACTCGGCACACCCCGCAGGGGCAAAACAGCGACCAACTCTAGAAATGACTATATAAATAAAGCGAAAGAAATTAGAAGGTTTAAGAAAACACATGCTGATCATAACATTTATGTCATCATTACTGTGCTATAATCATGATTGCTACTATAGCTTCACTATAAATACCGAGATGACGTCATACTACTGTTTATACACCTCGTCCTTTGCACATCCGCAGTGTATTCACTTGAGAACTGTGGACTTTGTTTCTGCACTTGTTTCGATATCAAACTGCATTTCAGCGCTTTAGCCACCAAACAATGATTAAAAAGAGAACAACACTGAATCCGATCCGATCCTACCGTGTCTCCCTCTAACAGTATCTAAACATGACAACAATCCACTTACACTAGAGTTTACATTACAACAATAGCACACACAACGGCAGCATTGCAGGACAATGACAATCATATTTCCAAAAAATAATTGGAATACGACGTCTAAATGGTTTCTTTATCTCTCCAATGAAAGCTACCGCGTTTGCAATTAAAACAGGTATAATTACTTATTTATTTTGGAACAGGAAGGGCCAAAGCGTCCCATAAGGTTGAACTGAGCGGACTCCTGACTCCTATCACAGATCAGCAGCGTCATAAGAGCACACACCGGCTAAAAACAGTAATAATAGTATAATAGTAACAGTTTACCTGACTTTTGATGCGTGTCTAGTTCCCTGTCACGCTGCGCGCCTTCTACTTCGTTAGATTTATCGGCGGCTCGCCACCTTCTGCACCGAGTCCGGATCAGGTCAGGATCCCGACCACCATGCAGCGCTGCTGTTCTTCTGCTTCTGTGTTGTTCTTCTTCTTCTTCTTGTGCTTTGACCGACTAGATGTAGCAAAGGCGTAATGCTGCCCCCAGCAGGTCAATTGTTAGATCGCCGTTGGATGGATTTATAGTAGATTGCTAAATACTTTCATAATCCCAAAATAAATTTTGCATTTAAATCCTTGTGTCAAGCCCAAGTGTGATGGAGCAAGTACAATATATGATAATAATAATAATAATGATAATAATAATAATAATAATAATAATAATAATGATAATAATAATAATAATACTATGTTTATTTATATAACACCTTTCAAGAAATACCTTTCTTATCCAGGGCATACTGGAAATATTATGTGTCTTTTTAATTTACTGTTATATTGCGTCAATGGAGTAATTTATTTTTATTTTTATTTGTATTGTTACATGTCGATGACTTATGTACGAAGGACTTTCAACGAAAACAAGACCGCAAGGGCTTTTTTGAAATGCTCCTCTTAGACAGCATGTTTGACTGTACTTTTACTGTAATACATGCTATTGTTTGACTCTACTTGTACTGCTCTAACATTCTATCTAATAAATATATTCATCATCATCATCACAAGAAATAAATGACCAAAATTGAAACAGAATTTAATTATTTCGGGTGATGTTCAGGCCACGTTGAAACCCCTTACAGCTATGCCAGCTGTTTTTATTTATTTATTCTCAGAGCATACAGTAATAACATACAGTAGTTTATAACTGCTTTTCGAAATAACAGTCACTGCAATAAATGTTCATGCCTGACACATTAGAAAGTGAGCCTGAGCTCTAATGTGTGAATTTTCACCAGGAGGGGGCTCAGTGTACGACGGGGTTCAGCCACCCACCCTCGTCGTCGGGCAAGTATCTGCTCTGACACTCGTTGCTCATTTTGATGAGGTGCCTGCCTTGATATGCTATTTAGCCTGAGGCCAAGGAGAACACTATGGATCAATTAAACAGAGGTGCTCACAAGATCCGACAGTGGATTTACCCAAAGTGCAATTTCTATAAAAAAAAAGCCGCTGCTGAAGAATTCACAATGGATCACTAATTATCACAATTTTTGTCTCACATATGAAGTTCAAGGTTCACTTTCTAAGATTTCCAGTTGAAATGAAGCTCAGTTTTCCTTCAGTTCCAGATGGTCACACCGACAACTTTGCTCACATGGTCAGCCGAGAGCAACGTTGCTTTGTTTTTATCACTGTTACCTCCCGCTGAGTCTGTGGTGGTGTGCGTGCATGTGTGTGTGCACGCGTGTGTAGGCGAGGGGCTGAGCAAACGAGTGAGGAGAGGGTGGATAACAGGAGGAAATAAATAGTGGCTTACAGTTGGGCAGCAGGAGGTCGGGGAGGGGAATGTTGTAAATCACTGGAGACATAATGGCAGGAAGAAGATTACAATTGAAATATCTGATTTAATTTGTGCTACTATCATCACCGTCACATTTACAGTTCAGCACATCCTTTCACGCCAGCTTTTAAAAATAGTTGCGTGATCCATGCGTAAACTCGTAGATAATAAGTACTTGAGTTCGGCCACTGACATGTTGTTTTTGCTCTATTTTATAACATCAAAAACCATGACCCAAAGTTGAGTGACACCTTTGAGAGAGAGACATGTACTTCCTCTTATTTGGACTCAATGACTTTATTGCATGGAAGGAGATGTCTCTCATATCATACATAGTTATTTGATTATCGTACATGATGCACGGCCTGAATTAAACTGAACTCATTGGCTCGTCCTTGCACATGTTTGGGTTATGTAATAGGATTTCCTCCTTGTTGACAAAAATCTTGATTTTTTGAAGTGCCATGCAAACCTGCTGTACTCCTGAACGACTCTGCTAAATATTACACAATATCATAAAACAAATGGTTTTCCTGGTTCGAACTCCATACATTCAGAAGTCTCAGAAGTAGAGATCATACTGTTATTAATATGGAATACAGAAATACATGTGCCATATTCTCCATGTGACACTGTATGCAAGCACATAGTGGAAACAGGGGTTATGATGAGAATCCATGGAATGGCAAAAAAAAATAAAAGAAGATAATTATTAGATTTGTACATTGAACTTTTTTTTTTCTGTTGTCCCACCTGGTTTTAGGGACACGGCAGGGTTTATGTGCTCACCTGACAACTTGGGAAATACCCCTTAATGTTAGGGGAGGATAATCATTAACAGATGATTGTAATTGTAGCAGAAATTCTAAAGTTACATTCTTCATCTCAAGTCAAGAAGAAAATCACAATAATGACACAACTGGTGTCGGAGCTGTTCAGACACGCCTCCACCCAATTGGACCCAAGCCCGACCTAGATTCTAATTATAGTCTTGGATACTTTGGACCAAATGCCCAAGACATGGCTTTTTTCTTGTGACAAAATATGTAATTTATTTTCCTTTCTTTTACATTTTAGAACTTTGCACCCTAAAAGATTGTACACAGGAGTGGTGCATAATTAATTATGTTCAATACCGCCACCTCCCCAACCTCATGTGCAATAACAAATGTGCAATTACTAAATGCAAAGTACTGGACAATCTATCTGCATGCACTGCTTATCACTTTAAATTTGTGTTGTTTTCTTCTACTATTATTTGTATTTTATGTTGTACCTAAGCACCAAACAGAGCAGCACTCCTAATCTCCTTGTATATCCACCATGTAATGGCAATAAAGGCTTTCTGTTTCTATTTCTATTTCTATTTCTAATGTGAACACAGGAAGAAGTTGCCATTCACTGCACATTGCTTGCTATAATATGACCTTCAGTATGAGTTATGTGAAGCAGTGATCAACAGTGCAACTGAAGCAGCCCATGAGACTGGGAATCACAACAACCCCCCCTTTTCATCTCTTTTTTCTCGTTCTGCTTAGTGTCTGCTTATTTATTCCAATCTCAGAATTCCATGCTCCCAGAGAATATTTAACTTGAATATTTCACGACACACTCTCTCCTGCACCTACACATATTTCTCTGTTTTCTTATTATAATACGTATTTATTTCAGGAATAATTTGTTTGCCAAATTACATTAGAATGACTACAGCTGTATTCAGAGGATAAGTAGCCGTCAACATGGCAGGTGTTTGAGGGAAGATAAGGCGCGAACCATTGTGAGACTGCGCCTCGGTTCAATTTAAATATTTGGGGTGTGCGACTCCCTTGCCTGGTCTGTTGCCTACAGCTTTCTTGTCAGCTGTCAAGACAGAGATAGTGTGAGTTTCTCATTACCTTTTTCGTTAGCATGTTTGTGCCATCCTTCAGCTTATAGGGGGCAGATGTTGGGCATTGTCTGCATGCACTGGGACGCAGTGTTTGCAGATGTAGTCAAGAATTAGATCACAAAAAAACTTAATTAAAACACTGGCATCTCTCACATTGTGATGAAGCATTACAGTATTTACTCCACGAGACAAACTGCTGCACTCTCTATGCTTGACTGCAGAAATCTGCAAAGTGTGCTGACATCACGGCACTGCAGCCTTGGAGACTTACTGAAAACATTCAGCGTATTGGAAATTGCATTCTAATGTACTGCCAACTACAAAATCAATATGTACTGCCTACTAAATAAAGTGATTACCATCGTCACTGAAACGCTACAGTGCACGCCTTCTTGGCATGCATTGGCTAAATTGATTTTTCCCCCCCAACATTAGCAATCTGCATAACCTTGTGATTGTTGAAAATTGTTAACCACAAATTATTACTTCTAATGTAATATCAAAGACTTTAAAAAAAAGAAAAAGGGTAAAGGCTGTGGCGTCGGGTTCAAATTTGAGTATAATAGTAAATGAACAAAGAAAAAAATGGTAGTACAGTAGTCCCTCATTTTGCTGCTGTCGTCCTTATGTTATTTTCCTCCTTTTTTATGTAACGAACCGAAGACTTGTTTATTTCGTAATGGCGCCCTACAGCCCCGTAACTTTTACCTTCCTTTAGCATGTCCAGAAGTACACTTTTTGTGCGATGGTTAGCATCTTCCTCTGCCTTTTGGATGCGACCACAGGTGCCTTTGTCGGCGCAGAACGTTTCGTCGGCATTGTGGGTCTTGCAAATACTGTACAGTGTACAGTACAGTACAGTATACAGTACAGTATACAATACAGTACTCTACTTCAGAGTCACACTGCTGATGTCAACTTGTTGAGCGCATTCTGTACTGTACAGGAGACACAAGGAGATTGATTGACATTGGCACAGTACAGTTCCTTAGCCAATCAGGACGCAGAACACGTTCAATGCGTGTTCAAGTGCAGAAAAAAAAACATGCAAAATTGCATTGAAAAACTCCGCGAAGCAGCGAGGTCGCAGAAGATGAACAACATTATATCGAGGGACTACTGCCCTTCTACTGTGAGAAACAAAAGAGGACCTTGGTGAACGGAAGAGGATGTATTTGAAAGTACATTTTACATTTCAAGTAATGGACGACTTATTGGCTCTCAAGAGTAAATCTCCCGAATGAGTTTTATTCAGGGATCAAAAAGAGAAAAAAGATCACGATTATTTTTATTGAATAAAATGAAAACGTTTATTCACAGTCAATAGCACACAAAATGTACTCTCAACAAATGAATAAAAGAATGAATCTATGCCACATTTACATTTTTCTTGCAGGGTTTCTCAGTTTGCTGCCTGCTGTTGCAGGATGTTTGCCTTTGAATGGGTGATGATAGAGTACAAGAGTTAACCAAACACTAAGCTGCAGGTGACGATACCAAACTCGTCTGTTCTCTCATCAAACAGTACATTTAACTTGTCTTTAACTGTGACCACTGCTTTGACCTTTGTGCAAGATGACAATCGGGATTAAATATTGTTTAAATGCAGGATTGGAAAACGCTCATAGAACAGTTCACAGGGATGCCGCACTACAAACACATTCACAAATGTCAGAGATGCAAATGTTACATGGATTCCCATTTGTCTTCGTGGTTCATTTTTATGATCAAACTTGTGAAGTCAGAGCTCACAAAGACACGGGTTTGTTTTTATCTAGCTAGCAAAGGCTTCCTCATCTTCTGCCGGTAATTGACACTCACAAGATTTGCAAGTCAGAGCACAGGCATACATGTCATAAAACTTTTATGATCAAACAGTGTTGGTTTTTCTGGCTGACAGTTAAAAGTGATGAAAACACTTCTCAGCTTTGAGGCTCGGACTCAGAACTTTGCGATTTAAATTACTGTTTACTGTTTTACTGATGAGGCTGGTAGCAAGGGAGGTGAGGAGACATGGGCATGTATGCAGGCATGCATAAGTAAGGTAATCCTCTATAATCCTGTGTTTAAAATGATTCTCCCTCAGCCATATCTCCCTGAATACGCTGAAAGTATTTTTTTTTTACCATGGTAGCGTGCATGCACGGGTTTAGAGCGTTTATGTCACACTGTGTCCTTCCCCCACTAACTCTCACTGAAGTCAAGACCTCGTGGACAGTTCTGGAGGAAACGTACCCCAACATGAGGAAGTGTGCTGCCTCCTTGACTGCATTATTCGCTCCACTTATTTATGCGAGTCAGCCTTTTCACACATGAAGATCATTCCTGGTTTGTGACCCCTGCCTGTTTTTCAGACCTTCCCTTTGCCTGCCCCTTCGGATCTGTCTGCTGGTTTTTGACTGACTATACCCGGTAACGAACAATAAAGCTCCGGTTTTGGATTCCCATTCTACTGTTGTGCGTTTGGGTTTTTTCCTGCCTTGGTCCGTGACAGTTTCTGGCAGAGCTGTTTGAGACAGAAATGAGGGACGCTGTCCTGCAGCATCTGTTTGAGACAGAAATGAGGGACGCTGTCCTGCAGCATCTGTTTGAGACAGAAATGAGGGACGCTGTCCTGCAGCATCTGTTTGAGACAGAAATGAGGGACGCTGTCCTGCAGCATCTGTTTGAGACAGAAATGAGGGACGCTGTCCTGCAGCATCTGTTTGCTATTTTGAACAAAGACTGGCGCAGATATTTCATAGAAGTGCCTGAGAACTGCGTTATGTTCTGGAAAAAGGGTAGAATCACCTTTAAAACAGATCATGTTGAATTCCACAGCCACATGATTTGGACCACCTGTCCTTTTATAGTGAACATTGCAAGCACAGTGGATGTGTACTCATCTGCAGCGATAGAAAGTAAACAGAAATGAAACAAGCAC
Source organism: Brachionichthys hirsutus (assembly GCF_040956055.1). Classification (NCBI taxonomy): domain Eukaryota; kingdom Metazoa; phylum Chordata; class Actinopteri; order Lophiiformes; family Brachionichthyidae; genus Brachionichthys; species Brachionichthys hirsutus. The sequence goes on from NC_090898.1 coordinate 2,699,019, forward strand.
ACACTGAGCAGACCTGCATGTGGCTAAATATTAGTTCCAGGCACTGGAAAAAAATGTATTAATTACAAAGGCTGCATCCAGAATTCTAACGATGCTGGTGCCATTTACCATTCACTTGATATTCGCAGGATGTCTCTGTAAGGTGTTAATCAGGTTTTTCAAAATGCAATCCATATCTTTATGTCTTTAAAAAACATGATTGCCATGAAAAACAAATGTGTAGAAATTACAATGTAATATTAGCGGCAGATTGGCATGAATCCAGCTGGCTTCCCACAGACACTTTACCATATTAAAGGTTAAGTAAATAAAAGATGCGGGAGCTTTGATCTTTGTTTTAGGTGTTTTTCTTCCACAATAAAGCTCAGTAAATGTGGTCCTGAGCCCGTTTAACGCTGTCCTGCTCACTGTGATGTTTTTTATTTCACTCTACACTGAGCCCCTGCCAGCAAAAGGTCTCCATCTTTTGTGAGAATTTATAGATGCTTTTCCAAACGTGCTCTCCTCTCAGCCGCGCCGCCGCCACCTTCCCAGTTGAAGTTGAGATGCTTTGGAGCATCTGTCAGAGCTAAAGCTGGGGGGGGGACAAGGCGACAATTACACTGCAAGTCCTCTGCTCTTCTCCTCTCCTGCAATTAAGCGGTAGACGAGATACAATGGAACAGGCTTTCTATTAAAAAGCAAATAACCAATAGAAGAGGCTAAGTTTACATTTGCAAGATAAAGAGAGAAATCACTAAGGTTTTATTTGTTGGAAAGCCTGTGCATCTGTCGAGTGTTTGCAATTTGTCGGTTGTTTGGCCATCTGTCCATAAAGACTGCATCTTGCCTATTATTAGAGCAGAGAGCAACAGAATGAAACAATTCTGCATGGACTGATCACACACACACACACACACACACACACACACACACACACTATTGTACTCCTGACCCATAACAGGAATGAACGTTAGACTGGCATATATGTTGGTTTAACATAATGCCAGATATGCTGCGATCGGAGATGTGGAGGGAAACAAGGAGGAAGGGATGTTCGGGTCAGGCCTGCCTCCTCTCCAGTTAATTGGCCTCGCTTGTCGCGTGCGCTCGGCAGATTGAAGTATCAAGCTGCTTCCACGGTCCACCATACCCTGCGGTACATCCTGATTGACTATTAATGACCAGAAGGAGCAGCCTCCTTTGTAAAACCTGGCTGTACTTTGTAAAGCCCGACTAATGTACTTTCGGCTTGTCCCGTGAGGGGCCGCCACAGCAAATCAATCTTCTCCACTTCACCCTGTCCTTTTTTCTCAAACTGGAGAAGCCATCCCTGAACAGAGGAGGAGGTTTAAGACACCACCTATCAGCAACATACAATGCAGCATTGACCCCTGTCTCCAAAATCCACAACCTGAATGCATCTCTGCATAACAGCTGACCTTAGGGTGGAGGGGAGCAACAACCCTCCACCTCAGTCAGGTTTCATAACTGCCGGGGAGCATTAGCATAAAGGAGATGCTAATAATCCGCGGGAGTCTGATTGCCTTTGTGGTTTTGGCCCCTTCTTTGTTACATTGTTTTCTTCTCCAACAGGAGTATAAGTATCTCTACCAGTCTCTCAGAACTGCAGAAACCTCTTGGACGAGAGGTGAATGTCTCATCCATACAACATGTATCTGTATCAAACCGTTCGATACAGGGGTCTTGGTTCAGTACGCAATATAGATTGAACAATACGCAATTTTATATTCATTTTATCAACTTCTGATGAGCCGCTCTGTGCTGAAAGTTCAGCGTCGAGCGAGCGCAGATCCACTAACGGCGACGCCTCCCGCATTCATTCAGTCCAAGCTGCTGAGACAGAAGCTACAAGTGATGGCGAAAACTTTACCTGAAATCAAAGACCCTCCACCATCCTTCAGATCAGCTTTACCTGAAATCAAAGACCCTCCACCATCCTTCAGATCTGCTTTACCTGAAATCAAAGACCCTCCACCATCCTTCAGATCTGGAGTTTGGTGATACTTTGGTTTTGGTGTCAAGTATGACCTTGATGGAGAAGAATACAACGGTATGTCGCAAGTGTAACACGAACCAAACACAAAAACTCATTTATTCCGATGTGTGAAAAGTGGTACCAGACAAACACAACAAGCAGCACAGGCTACAAACTTTACCCAGGTTGTTCGGAGCGATGCTCCTTCTATTGCTGTCGACATGCGACCCTGTTGTGGATAACGCTGGGTTTCAGGACACCTGAGCCCCGTTACAAGCTCAGTGTCCTAGTAGCACTCCAGAAGATGGGTGAGGTGCAGCTCCATCAGAGAGTGATTTATGATAGGAACCTGCTTCTGTTTATGCTGATGAGAATATACCCCAGAAGATGGGTCTGGTAGAGCTTTTATTTTTTTTGGAGCAATTTCCACTCTGCTGCAAAGAATGCACCACAGAAGAAGATGGGAGATTTCTCTATTAGATACATTATTTTTTTATTATTCTTATTTTTATGTGGTGCTAAGTATGCACAGCAGAACATGACAGGTATAGCTGCACCAGATGTTAAGTGGGGTGGCACAGTGGTTGGCACTGTCAGAAAGAAGGTATACCGGAGTTTTTGTGTTTGCCTCGTGTCCGTGTGGGTTTTCTCCAAGGTCCAGTTTCCTTCTACCTCCAAAAACAAGGAATAATGTAATATTATTACTCAAAATGTACTGTAATATTATTAATTTTAGTTACTAGTTACTTTTGTTACTTTCCCGAACACTGCGGACCACACTGGGGTTCCTTGCAAACGGGGCATTCCAGAGGGAGCTGGCTGACCGATCGGGACTGTGTCAGTCGACCCTGAGCCGAGCCATGCTAGCCGTGTGGGACGGGATCACCCGCATGTCCGCCCGGTATATCAAATTCCCAAACAATGCAGCTGAACATGTCAACATTAAAGTGCAACTTGCAGCGAGAGCCGGTGTTCCAAATGTAATCGGAGCTATCGACTGTAATATAGAGCATCTTCCGGATCCATTATGACAGGTTTTGTGTGTGTGACTTGTGTTCATAAATCCATTTGCAATCACACATTTGTAATGTGTTTTTGTATCTGCATTTGTGTTTGTCAGCCAATGCCAGTTTATCATTTAATACCTGTACACCAGTGTGCCGTCAGAGCCTGCGCTTAGCCTCTGCAAGACGCCACTTTGTTCAACAGCCTGGAAATGGAGTTGACTCCAGCTGAGTCCCATGAGAGTTTAAACCGCAGAGTACATTTTGACACTCCACATGAATAATAGCAGGACTTTGTATTGAGGGAAATGTTTCTTCTTTTCTTTCACTGCTTGCTCACTGAGTTATATTGGAGAGAAGCATTTACAGCACTGATAGTTCAGCAGCTTATGTTGCATGGCTTAGAGACAGTGGCTCTGAGGAAAAGACAGGAGGCGGAGCTAAAAGTTGCGGAGATGAAGATGCTGAGGTTCTCTTTGGGAATGACCAGGTTGGATAGGATTAGGAATGAGACAATAAGAGGGACAGTGAAGGTTAGATGTTTTGGAGACAAGGTCAGAGAGACCAGACTTTGATGGTTTGGACATGTCCAGAGGACAGACAGGGACTATATCGGTAGAAGGATGCTGAGGATGGAACTGCCAGGAAACAGGGCTAGAGGACGGACTGCAGAGAAAGAAAGTCAAGTCTAAGTCCTCACTAAGATGATAAAGTGAGGCAGACAGAGGTAAAAAGATGGAATGGACCGCAAGATGACAATGACAGGTGATGAAATGGGGGGAGGGAGCGATATAAGGCAAGTGAGAAGAATGCTCTTGAAGCAGTGACTCTTTTGACATCACTAAATGCTGACTGAAATGGTTCCAAGAACATGAAATCAAGTGCAAAGAATTCTGGGTAAAACTGTATGTTTTATTGCTGCCAAGGTGAGTCTCTGAACTCAGCCTGAGTTATGAAGTCAAACCAGCAAAGCGCCTCCATTCCAGAGCCGGTCTGTCGAGAAGTGAGTTATTCTTCTTATATTTCTTCATTTCTTTTCTCAGATTCATTTTCATTGCCTGGATCGCTGTTATTTTTATACATACACATTTCACAGTGGTGTATATCTTGAGTGAATATACAGTATTTCAATATATTTATTTTTCCATTAATTCCATTCCATTCAGAACACTGAACCTCTTCCTGGATGTCCTTGTGGTAGCTGCAGACTTTGCTCGGCGTTGCTGAAGCGTGTGTCCACCGGTCTTTTTGGGGACCTGTCGGCCTGATATTCCGGTCCCCATGTGGACATAACCTGCAGGTGTGTTATCTTTGCTATGATAAACGAAGCTGCGAAAGGAAATTTTATCGACTCTATTCGCAGTTACCAGATGAACTTCTCACTTTACACTTCCGTTGTGGTCGGCAACACATGCGCAGAAGAATTTCTGCCACTTTTCAACTGCGATTCTACCCCCTCCCCCTGATCCAATATTCGGGCACCAGTTGATTTGTACGGTTTTAAAGGGTCCTGAGTATCGCTGGCAGTGAAAAGGGGTCGACAGGTATGTGGTTGTGGTACTGCCTGTTGTTTGGGTACCATGGAAAATTGATGTGGTTGTCTTTCTCTGACATCACTGTTTCTTTTTCTTCTATTATAACTTTATTTGTGTTCATAACCACTGGTTAATGTGGACTTGTTTTTGTCTGATTATTACATTGAGAAATAAGATACAGTGGAATATCTGTTCTCGAACAACTCGGTAGTCGAACAAATAAAGGAATTTAAATTGCAAAGGTCAAACAAATTGCATTTTTTTGGTGCTTTTTCAAGTTTCTGTTTGCATTTATGTTAAAAAATTGCAACATACATGGTGTTAGTCACCGTTTGAGTTCATTTTTCTTTCTGACCGTAACCATCACATTCTTTCTTGGCATACCAGCCTATCATCTTTTATGAAGTACGATTTTCAAAAGTTGCGCCATCGAGGGCTGTGCCACAGCACGGCGAAACATGAAACAAGACGGGCAGAGAAAAAATTGAAAAAAAGTTCTGATAAGAAAATGCAGCGGATTTATTTGTTCCCCCTTTCATCCAACCATAAATCCAAAAGTCTTCCCTAAAAATCAGATACGCAAGAGTCTTGATCGGCAAGGTCCCATGAGATCCGATGGAAGAAGAGGCAGAGCAGAGTGAGGGCCACAGACACTAGCCCAGCAACCTCCACTGATTCAGTGACCGGGGGGGAGGGGTTAACTCTCGTATTGAGTTTTGATAGGTGCTGGAGTGGTGGATCTGGCATGCATGAAACATCCACCAAAGGAAAGAGCTGTCACCTCGGGCCCAACACGGGTAGCACGCCCCCCCAAGAATACCCTAAGCCGCAACAGCACCCAGAGCACGACCCCCGGGGCCGGCTTAGCCCTTAACCAAAAAAAGACTTTAAATAACTATATAACTGTATCCCATGCTCTATGTATATTATACGTAATATACATTACTATTGCAACATCACATCACCAGCAGGGTAAAACTAACCTGTTTGTAACAAAGTTGATGACTGATGCGGCACAATCTCACCAAGATTCTGTCCTGCAGCCCCCAAGTAATTTGAGTTTGAGACCCCTGCTGTATATGGATCCTTAGAACAACATTTTCTTTTGTTTATCTAGTTTGGAAATGCACTTGTATTAATTATTTGTTAAACTCATAATACATCTTTGAAGCATGTGAATATGCTATCAAAGAACCTGATCTTCATTTGTGCCATCTTGCTTTAACATTAGCATTAACATTTCTGAGACCATAAATATAATAAGATGGGAAGTGTGCAGTGTTTTTTTTTTTACTACTCTTGGAAGCGTTTTATGATATTTATCTATTTATCTTTGGTCCACTGGACCGGACAGAGAGCTTTCCCTGCGACTATAAATACCAAGACAGCAGCAACCTTTAAATTAAGAGTCGCGTTTTGTTCCTCTCAAACTGTAGGTCAACCTGTTATAACACATACTCTCAAATGAGACTTTTTTTTAAAGAAGAAATCTACCAAACCTGACAGAACCAACTGCAAAGTTGTTTGGTATCTTAATGGCAGCATCCCCAGTTCTCCAGTTAACTGGTTAGTTTCCTTCTATCTCTTTCACAGTAGTATTTCATTTCACATCTCAGAGATGCAGTGGTGAAAAGTATGAAAAGAACCCACAACCATGAGGCAATGTGACTGTTTCCATTGAATTTATATTGTTCTAAAAGATGCATCTGATGTATTTTAACCTGCCTTTGTTTGCTTCTTTTCAAAAAGAGACAAGAGGAATAAACATTGATGTATGTTTACCAGCAATGTGGCTGTTAATGTAAAATGTACTTTTTTTCTAACACAGGATGGATAACCACATATAGAATATATTACCCTGCTTTGTTTAATAACTGCATTTTTAGCCTTTGTAATTATCATTGTTCTCATTTCACACTCATGGGGGGAAACACATATCTTATGTATAAATGTCTTAAAGCAACTCAAGTTGCAGGCCAGCTTAATGCAAGCACAATGTTTGTTGACCCCTAAAAAGCCACAAAATAAAAAAACGAGAAAGGTCTTCAACTGTTACAAAAACACACAAATCAAGCTACATTTCAATATCATTTCAGAAACCACATTTACATTTCTAAAATCCAACCTTTAGACTAGAAAACAGGTCAGAAATGAAGCAATGCTTTGTAGCCTCCTGCACACACTGGTCCTCATTTAGTGGTAGACATTTATAAATGAGTCTGACAAATGGGGGAATCTAGAAAACAGGATCAAGATTGTGTAAAGCACATTATACCAGAGTTCGCTATCGATGACTGCCAAGTCCTTCAGCAGGTCTGATCTAAATCAGCTGGTTTTTCCCTGAAACACACAAGCTCAGACAACATTTGTCATTTGGAGCCAAATGTGTAGCATCCATCGGCCTCAGAACATCATGAAATGCACAAAAGGCCTGTAGCGTACATAATCGTTTTGCCATTTACCTATTTTTTTAACTCTCACTTTTGCTCACTAAGAATGACATATTCATCAAAACACATTTCACCTAAGTCTCTTTGCACTAAACAACATTCAAAATAAAACCTTGTGTTTTCTTTGTGGCGATATCAAATCCTCCTCACACACTTATCTCTTATACATTACAATGGAAAACAATTATTTTTATTTGTTTTTAAAATCAAAACGTTTTTGTCATATTTCTTTTCATATACATGTGTCTCTCTCTATATATCCATATATCATTTTCTCTCTTTTGATTTAGCTTTGTTGTGCAAATTCAGCAGTAACACAAATGGCACAGCACTGGGGAGAATAGGGAGTTTGGGGAAGAGGAGTTTGAAACTGAATGCGTTAACAAATCAAATGCTGCGCTGCGATACTGAAAATGTCTTTAGTTAGACTGCAGTTGAGCTCCTATAGATTTGGAGAGTCAGTACAAGAGGATAAGTTTTCCTGCAGAGTCCTTCCTCATGGTTGCTGCAGCCTGTGTAGTTTGTATTGTCAAGCAACTGCCTTGCTGAAGTGTCTTATAGCAACACACTGAATCTCTACTGGCTCCGTGGCTGCTCCTCTGTAGCGGTCCCTGACCTTTGACCTCCACTGGAGGACAGTGATAGAATAGAGACAATCCTTACAGCAATAAGCGTACCAGAATATATCCTGTCACTTTATGTACCGTCTCGACCGTAGCCAAGGCTGTGGAAGGCTACCGGCTGGAACCTATTCCATCAGACTTGATTTTGTTGCGTGGGGCAGGTTGAGTGAGTGATAGAGAGAGAGCCTGATCCAAACTGATGTTGTTTTTTGTCAAGCGGTATTTTCTTCTGCTGCTTGTGAGGGTGATGACAACAGATTTCACACATCCAGGGCCAAAAGCGTCAGGAAAGGCTTGTCGGTTGGCCGTATCCACTTGCCACGGTGTGATTGGCTGGTCCTCAGCTTGCCAAGGCCATAGTGTCAATGACCTGCTCCAGCTTGCCACGGAGCCGCTGTCTGCGCGATTGCTCGTCGTTCTGTAATGCTGACAGGATCTGGACACAAACGTGGAGAACGATTATGCTGCAATGTCACACATCGGTCACTTCAACGAGCGCTACATGGTGCGCAGATTCACCAGACGTTCAGTGGCGAGAGATCCAGTTGCCTTTTTCGTGATCACATTTTGAACATGGGCAACTACTCTAATACTACTGTTATGGGGGAATGGGGAAGAAGAAAAGTGGGAGGTGAAGGAGTGACGTCAACTTGTCTTTCAACACATTAGAACGTCATAATGTTGGGGAAAACAATGTTTGTCCACCAGAAACTTCAATAGGATAGAAAAAGAGAGGGATCGGGACAACCTTCAAAGATCTCCATTTGGTATATTAGGGCTGTGAGTTAAAAGTATAAAAACTCATGTACCCATTTGCATGTATATTAAAATAAAAACCACATATTGCATATTGTTCTCGTCCAACTATTTCCCAAATCATCAATATATGTCTACCAGAGTACACACACACTCTTGAATTGTATGGTATACAAGTTGGTCTCGAAATGACAATACACACAAATGTAGTGCACCTGCATTAGGCTCATGCTTTTATGTGCATCCTAATGGCTATCAGTGTAACTGAATTCAGGTCCAGGTCCAGGTGGTTAATGTAAATGAGAATTCGTTCTCAATTTACTGACCTGGTTAAATAATAAAATAAAAAAGAATATTTCATGGTATTAGTCCAGACAGGAACGACACACTGCTACCCAGTGCTGCCTGTTCGAGCACTGCTCGGCATCCAGCGGCTGCTCACCTCGTCTTTGTATTTGGTAATGTAGGAGTAGATCTCGTGCAGCGCAGACATGCTGTTGAACTGGCTGAGGTGCAGGCGGGACTGCTCTGCTAGGTAGGCACTCATGTCTTGATCGCTGATGGCCGGCATACGAGAGATGTCGGAGTAATACCTGCAAGAGAAGGTTCGTTTGGATTTATATCCCGATCTAAACTTCACTGAAATAGCAGGACTGGTTCTTAAATATTCTGAATGGACCTAGTGACGAGTCGGTTGTCTCAGCAGGAGCTAATACAACCCTAATATGTGACTGAGTCAGTGTAGCCCATTTTGTCATAATTCTCATCAGATTAATTTGTTCATTACTAATGGAAAAAACAGGTTTAATAATTAACATTGCAGCTTTACAGGAAGTGTCTGCTCTGACAAAAGTCAACTTCAGGAATGTATCCGGCCATACATTTCAGTTTGAGATTTGAGCAGCAGCTATTAGGAGGAACACTTCCTGACTCTTTGCCCCCTAGTTGTACAGCTCATGTGCACGTCCGTACCACTGCAGTCCTCCACCAGCGTTTTCTGTGAGATCAACTTGACAGATCCTATGCACAAGGTCACCCTCCACCTTCACTTCCTGATGAGTGCAGGTAAGATGATGAAGTTTCTGAGCCCAAAGGCCCATTAGCTGGTGAAGCAGAGGAATTCCAACTTCGACCTCCGTCAACCAACAATGAAACAAATATTTGGATTGCAAGTATTGAAAAAAAGTATTTTTTTTATTTTTAAGGTAAGTGGAGTTGTTATTATTATTAATAAGGAAGAGAGCTTTTCAATTAAATGACCTACAGATAAAAATAACTCGAACAATTCATTTAAAGATTCATCCCGCTCTCCCTTCAATCCGTAATGCTATTGACTGAAAGTTGCGGCTCTCTGAGTCCATCCTGTCAGAACAGCATCAACCTTCACCATCATCCACTACATGCTGTTGGCTGCATCCCAGTAGTAGAAGCCCATTGAGTGTAAGGCGGGAGGAGAACACACAGCAGTCTATTGTGAATATATTGAAATATTGAGCTGTACTGCTACCGCTCAGCAAAATATACGTCTCAACTATCTCAAGGTATCCTGCAGGACAGGTTGAGTCTGGGTTAGGAGGCATAATGAAAACAAGATTTAACTGCATCCAATTAACCATCATCTATAAATCCTCACCTCATACTACCACAAAGAGACTCCAAGTATCCAGACTTGCTGAGACACATTCAAGTATGCTGCTCTAAATAAAGCAATGGACCGTGTACCGGGAGAACTGATTGCGTCTTCAGCCAGCTGACGCTGCAGCAGCAGAGAAAGAACAACGTATGACGGAGACTTGTTTGTTTTTATAACAAACACAGTTTAATCAGTTTAAACTGCTTAATATGTAACTTAATTAACACAAGCAGGTGCTAGTCTCTGTTCGCTAAATAAAAAAAAACACCTGTGTAAAACTCAGTAAAACTAAATTTATATTTCGCTAGTTCACGTCTGTTTTTAGTAACGTATCACGTAAAGCATGAAAATTCACAGGCGAATGTTACGTTGGCAAAAATCCGGTCGTTTTTCAAAATAAAACATTTTAGACACTAATAATCGATACAACGGAAATTGTATGCATTAGTTATTCTTTCTGTGCGGCATGCATTTATTTTTATATAACCGTGACCATCACCTGCCCTCTTTGCACACCAGCCTATCATGTTTTATTACAGTAATATATCCTATGTTGCGCCACAGAGGGCTGTGCTACACCACAGTGAAACATGGACAATATTCTGAGGAGAAAGTGCAATGGATTTATTTATGCTCCTTGTTTCACCCCCCTTCATCAAACCATAATTCCAAACGTCATCCATAAACATCAGATACACAAGAGTCTGGATCAGCTAGGTCTCAGGAGATCTGAGGAAGAAGAGGCAGAGCAGAGTGCGATCCACAGAGACTCTGGTATTGGGTTTCAATAGGTGCTGGTGTGGTGGATCTGGCATGCATGAAATCTCCATCAAAGCTGTCACCTCGGGCCCAACAAGAGCACCACTGACCCCCCCAGAACAGTCCAAGCCACGACAGCACCCAGAGCAAGACCCCCCCGGAGCACCACAGGAGCCACCCGCAGGATGACCGACCCAGGGTCCCTGAGTGGCAACTTGCGAACCAAGGCCAGATGGGTGGAACGGGGCACCACCATCATCCACCCATCACATCCTAGTGAAAAAACCCTACCCTAATATTGTGTTCACCAGTTCCCAGGCTGGAGTGGAGTGGACAAGTGAGTGTGGTGCATTAAAAATGGGGGAAGGCAAACAGGGGATGCATCGTGCACTATGGTCTAAGGAGCTGAATAAGGCTGATGGCTGGACCAGAGGGATGGCAGATAGGTGGTCTAAATCCATCTTTTACTGTCATAGATTTTTATGGTTATAAAAATCACATAGAAAGCTGAAAACTGGTATTACTATTTTCTACACCCAAAATGTTTCATATTAATAAGACTGGCGAAAGGCTTCTAAAATATTCGAAATGAAGGTACAACTCTGACTCACCTCTCTACCCAGTTCTTGTAGTTTGGGATGTCTTTCGCATAGAGAAGCTTGTTTGAAGGCGAGTCTTTTCCGAGTTTGTGTGCTGATGTGGAACAGGAGTCCATGAAAGTTTGGGCCACCACAGACAGACAGGCATCTGTGATACTGTTCTTTTGGATGTCAAACACAAACTGAGGGTTCTTGATGACATTCACCCAGAACCGCAAAGGAAGACTGGAGGGAACATGTAAACATTTTACTTATTTTATTATAAATACGTAACAACATCAAAGCCTTTTTCTTTTGTGTAACTCATACTCAAGCCTCAGAATCTAGAAGAGAATGTAATCAAATGGGAATGTATTAAAACTTCACCAAAATGCCATGTATAGAATATCCTGATCATAACACAAACACAAATGATGTATGTAAAACAAAACTTACAGTGCTGCATTAAAGATTATATTAAATGATGCAGGAAATTATAACCAAGCATCTGATAGCAAATACTTTCTTGACATTTGAAAATGTATTTATTGATTTAATTATATAGATAGAGAGTCAAATATTTGCATATTAAAGTGATCAATGTGACTTCCTCTTATATGAATGAAGCCCATGGCAAAATGTGAAAAAAAGCACAATTTTGCTCTAAAATTATTTCAATTATCTGATGAACTATTAGGTCCAATAAAAGGAAATACATTATCTTCTTTGTGTAGGTTTGATTAATTTCTCTATTATTTTATTTTTATGTACCTACATTTCAGAAAGGTGTTTAGAATATTCATTATTTTTTTAAATTAAACATCTAAATCCAATGTCAACTCAAAACTGTCAGAGGTAAGTATTGTTATATTGATAATGATATAAAAATGAAATATACATGTTATCAGAATGTAATTCTTGTATCATTATTAGTCATATTCATATTCAGCCATCTTAACTCAGCCAACTGAAGGCATCCTGTGCAGAAGATTTTCCAAATTATGATGATCTTGAAACAAATTCACACTTCCAGCTGCTACAGGTGCTACTAACCAGTTGCTCTTCCAGGTGTGTCGTACATCGAAATCTGAAATGGAGTGTTTGTCGGCCTGCTCATCCAGGAAGTCAAACATGTACTTGACGGCCAGTGGAAGTGCACTCCCTCTGTGGGCTGTACTGAAGATTGTCTCAAACAGGTCGTCTACAAACTTCTGTAACGTACCCTATGTGGAAAGAAGAGGGGGACATTTATGTAAAATGCTGCATCTGTCACACATGTTCTTAACAGCCCACATGTGTTGGTTGTTCTGCAGTTCTGCCCCTCTCAAGTGTGACAAAAGAGTTTTGAACAAAGTTAATGCCATAACTTGTGTTGGATCATATTTTTCTTTATTTTTTAATTAATATTATTTACTTGAATAAGTTTGATTATTTATCGATGGAGTAGTGTGGTTTTCTTAACCTGATCAATTGAAAGGATTTATGTTATAACAACAGCAATAATCGATCCATACTATACAATTGAATATGCAATGTTTGTAACTTAAGTAGTGAACTGATGAAACGAAAAAATTCAGCAACATGGCAATAACAATAGCAACACACTGCAATCAGGAAATCAATAATCTGCTGGCGGTGACGATTGAAAGTTATTTGAACCCCGGCGACATATGGCGCTCAGGATCAGCACTGGACAGCTCCATAGGTAGTCGGCTATATATGGAGCTGTCCAGTGCTGATCCTGAAAGTGCCGTCTTTTACGCGGCATTGACTCGGGGAATGTTCTTTATCTTGCCAACTTCGGTTGGTTTTTTTGGTTTGCTCATGTCCATGACAAGACAAGGTGGTGGCTTTTTGGTTTTGCTTTGATTTTGTATCGATTATCTTTGTTCCTGCGTGATGATTGCATTTGAATGGAACTTTTCCACATTATTAGATGTGTTAATTTATTCCCATCACAAACTTTGGTTCATACTTATGATTTTTCTCATTTACAGTTTGGCTTTATCTTTAACAATTTTTAAGTTACAACCTTTTCAAAAAGTGATATCAAAACGTATCAATTACTATTTTATTGTAATTACTGTGGCGGCTAAAGCGTTAAATAAAAAGAATAGTTATTTAACAGCATGTTAAGGAGTATTTACATTTATTTTACATTAAATGACATTACATTTAGTTACATTTTTACTGTGTTACGGTTTACATTTGGCCTTTGAACATAATGCTAATGTTGCCCCTGGAGAAAATGAGTTTAACACTCATAAATAAATAAATACAAATAATTGGTATGCGCTGTACTTCCATGCTAGTTACTTTGACTGATTTTATTCATCTGATTCTCGTGATAAATCCTCCCAATCTACCCCTTTACTAGAGGGGAAGATGAACATCTCTTCAACCAGAGGTTGACATTAAACAGTTTAACTGTGCTGTATGACAGAAAGGGGCATCCTTTACTCCCACCGGTATCCAAATATCTGGGATTAAATGTGTACATTTTCAGTGTGAATTGTTTCACTGGAAAGTGATGACTATTACATCGAGTGTAGGTAAATTAATTCCCCCACGCCAACACATTTGTTTCCCACATTCTTCCATCTGGCATAATTTATTACAGCAGAAATGTTTGGGGATCCCCATTGCAAAATTGAGAAGGAATAAATTCTGCCCCAGCTGCAAAATGGCGAGATCTACATCGGCAAGTAGCACTGCAGACAGACACAGAAAGACAGCTACAGAGACACAGGGACAAGGCAAGTCTCTAAATTGCGTCTGCCTGTCTGCTTCTCACACCCCCCCCCCCCCTTCCCCCATCATGCTTGGCCCAGGCTTCAATTCAAAGGAATTAACCTTTTCCCGACACCCCCAGCGTCTGTTTCGCTGCACTCGACACCGTAAATCCAATTTATATTAATCTGCCTCTTTCGTATTAGCAATGGAAATTGACAAGCATCTTGTAACTGCTGCAGATTGCTGTATCTCCACATCATATTTACAATTAGGAAACAGTCAAAACTGAGAGGCCCGGAGGAAGGAAAAGAAAGACAGCTGGTAAGTTTATGCTGCAGGGTTTCATGATAGACTGAATTGTTGTGGGTCGATTTATTCCAGTGTGAGTGAGTGCAAGAGTGTTTATTAAATGGGTCCTTTTGCACACAAAAAATATAATGGTTCATCATCAATCAAGAACATGTTTTCCAATATGATACTCTTTCAAACCATCTGGTCCACAACATGCCTGTGGTCACAGACATAATGTATGTTTCACTGGCTTTGGGTAGGGAGTTTAAGAAGACTCTAAGTTTATTCCTTTACCCAGCATCCAAAAGTGATCTTACCAAATTACTCAGCAGCTGAAAAAGCAGATTCAGGCCTTTCTGTCCAAATGATCCCAATATGTGGAGTGTGCAGTTTTCAAAGTCTCCCATTTCAGAAGAGGTGAGTATTGTTTTGTGCATTCAATTCAAGGATTCAAAGTGTTTATTGTCATTTATACGAAAGGGAAATTAGTTTCCCTGTACAATTAAATTATTGCTTTGCTGCCCACGAGGAATGGCCGCAATGAATAACAATAATAATAGCAAAGGAAAACACAAAGTGCAAATAAAATTCAATAAATAATATAAGATAGACTAAATTCTGCATGTGCAAATGTAGGTGCATTTATGCATGTACAAGCAAACCTATATGCATATGTACAACAGAAGATGTGCAGCTCTCAGGAAAATGTGCAACGTCTGATCGAATGGGGCGCCGGTGGCTCAGTGGGTTGGCAAGAGAGTCCACCTGTTCAAAGGTTCAAAGGTGGAGTGTGCGCTGGTGGCTGCAGGTCTACCTCCAGGGTACTGCCGAGGTGCCATTGAGCAAGGCAATTAATTGTTAAACGTGCCCAAACAGCAGTAGGGTGTAAATTACATCTTGTCTGTGTGCAGTGTCGGTGCACTGTGCAACCAGTGCGCGTGCGCAATTTGTTAGTATGAGGTTGTCCTGTCAAGTGTTTAAAAGTCTGATGGCAGTTGAAAAGAGAGTTTTATTAACCTACTTGTCCTGCATTTCAAACTTCTGTACTGTATGTATGACAGAAGTATGAACAGTCCGTGCTGGAGGTGGCTCGGGTCCGTAAAGATGGAGGCAGCCCTACTGCAAACTCTGCGGTGATAGATTCTCTGAAGAGAGGGCAGTCTTTACCACTACGCAGGTGCTTGTGGCAAGGTTATTATCGTTAACGAAAACGAACGAAATGACGAAAACTAGAATTGAAAAAACATTTTCGTTAACTGAAATAAATAAAAACGATAATTAAACTAACTGAAACTGTATTGTCTATCCACAAAACCAAATAAAACGTATTAAAATTAAAGACACCAATCCCTTCGTTTTCGTCTTTGATTTATTATGCTTGAGGAGTTTTACGTGAACTGGCGGCTCCGCAGTCCGCACGGCACCTCTTGTCACTGCTAGTTTAGAGTCCGGTTGTTGACGTCACTGGCAACATGGTGAGGGAAGTTGGGAGAAAGCGCCAGCGTCCCATATGTGATTTTTTTTTGTTACGACGGAGAGAAAGACAGAAGCTGAGTGGGTTGGACCCTAGGCTGGGAAGCGGAGCAGTCCACCGCTTCACCGGTTCGAGTCCCAGCACAGCCGAAATGTTGGCTGGTGGCTGGAGAGGGGCCAGTCTGCCTCCAGAGCACTGCCGAGGTGCCCTTGAGCAAGGCATTGTCCCCCCCCAACTGCTCCAGGTTACATGCATAATACAGTGTTGTCGTGTGTTTGCAGTGTAAAAAGTGTGACATATAATGACAAATAAAGCCTTTCTTTCTAATCCTCACATGATCTTAAATTAAAAGTGCTTTGATCATTTATTATGATACATTCATTACTTTCTCCCAGGTGTGGCTATAAGAAACTCAGTGAAGAGTTTAACTGTAGCCCAATGGTTCCAAATGCTGTTGAAGAGTAGCCTTTAAAAAACAAATAACAAAATCAACAACAACTGGTGAGGAGCTAACTCCTGTGTATCTTACTTTTGTAGCTAACAGCCTGGTCAGGTAGATCTCTGAGACCATCTTGCTGCTCCGGTCTCCCTCCCTCTGGTCCGAGTGGTCGTGGTTCTTCACCAGATGCCATAATTTGGTTCCGCTCTCCAGGTCAGGGGTAATCATCGGTGTTCGGGATCGAAGACTGTCTGGACTACTGGTTGTCCTGAGCATACTCTCTGTGTTTAGAGACACAAATACAAGCTGTGTGTCAGAAACTTTGCATTCATGCTGATTGCTATTGCTAAGAAAAAAGCCATTCATCCATCCTATAATTCCTCTTTTTAGTGGGTGGTTATGTTGAGGTGAAAGGCATATACAGTAATGCCTCGACATATGAGCCTGCCTGCAATATTTTTGAGATGCGAGCATAAATTTGAGATACCATGACGCTAGATGGCCAAGCGCGGTTCACTCGTTCAGTGATTTTACTAAAATCATTTTACTCATGTCATTGTATGCTCTAAAGTGTTGAATTTAACATTTATCTAGTAATTTAGAGGATAAATCAAAATATCGCGATATATATCGTGTATCGCGATAAAGCCGAAAATATTGCGATATGGGTTTTAGGCCATATCGTGTAGCCCTAGAAAATGGCAAAGCACATGTGACACATTATGAGTCATCGTACTAAGAAGAAAGCAACCGTTTCAGTTATTCAAAATGATGATATCAATCATGGTGAAGTCATGGAGCTGAGAAGTTGAGCACTACCGAAGCGGACCGACATCATCATCATCAACATGTTATAAATTGTTCTTATTATCTTTATACACCAACCATAAAAATTAAAAGTGAATCATAATTGACGTGTATTTTTAACTGATATTTGAATTCGTAAATGGGGTTTTTAATGTTTCAATTTAAAGTTTCTCCTGACTCTAGCATTGATCCAATCCAGTGGTGAGATAGAGGTCCCCACCCTACATGACTGTGTCAAATTCCATAAACATTGGTCAATAATCAACCGAGATATTGAGGAACACATTTTGAAGCTCCATTGACTGTAATGTTCACGAAAAATTCAAAGTGGACCAGACTGTTGTGTTTCCAGCCTGAACATGCTTGCGAGCGAGCTGACTGGAGCAGAAATAAGACAATCATTCTCCCTGAACAGACTCTGCTACATAACTCCTGCCTTCCTCTCTCCTTCTTGCCAGATTGCGCTTTTCCGCTCCTGTGCTTGCCGTCTCGCCCCTCTTTGCGACTCCAGTGTCTCTTCGACGTTTTTGTGTTTTCGTTTTCCGCTACATCAGTGAGTGTGAGTTTCTTGGTGCTTTGTTATACTTTACCTTTTGGCTGTATTTTTCTTTCATTTGTTTGCTCCGGACTCCACCTAAACAATAAATATAAATGGGGGGGAAAAACAAAAAGAAAAAAATATATACATAAAAAAAAGAGTTAATATAAATACAAAAATATAAAACAAATATATTTTTGTATTTATTTTAACGTTTTATTTATTTATATATATATTTTTAAATTTTCGTTTTTTTTTCATTTATATTTATTTTTAATTGTGGCAGTTTTGGTCCTCCATATCCACCCAGTCTGCATTTTGAGTGTTAAAGTTAGGTCCGATGCGTGTCCGTTGTAGCTGGGCTTTCTAGTAGTTTTGTGTTTTGCTTTTTAGGGAGAATTCTAAATCAAATTTGATTCTATTAAAACATTTCACACTATTCCCCGAGTCTCTGTCGCAGCATTTTGGGGTTCACACTTACACCCAGCTTTGACCAATAGGTGCACATGCGCTACGGTCAGAACACATTGTATTAGCGGGTCAGGGTTCCCCCCCTGCCCACTGTAGAGTCATTTATCTTTAAAATCCTTACATTTCCAGTGACGTTTAGTGCTAACAGGCAGGTGTCCTCTCTCTCACTTGGTCATTCTACTGGGGATTAAGGTGCCTAATTTAATTTATGGACTGCTTAGATGTGGAATGGCCTGGCCTGATAGCAATGGATAAAAAAGGATTGCCATTCACTTGGAGGGAGCTGAGGGGAAAAAAAAAAAAACAATGACGAGCATGGCCACAATAAATAAAGAGGAACAGCCATTGGCTTAGTTAGAGGTTGTGGGTAAAGATACGCTTTTGAAGAGATGGAAATCATTGAGAAAATGAACATCCTACCGTATCTACTGAGGCTCTTCGTGAAGGTGGAGGAGTTGGAGATGTTGTACGCAGAGTTCTGTTTTGGCACCAGGGCAATCACTGAGCCATCTGTCACCTGCATGTCAAGAAGAACACCAGAACACTCTGCGTCAAACCAACTGCGGTGCAGATCCTTATTGTGGCCGGTGTCGTGTACCTGATAGTGAGCCAGTGTGTTGAGTCTTTTCCAGTCGTTGTCGATCTTAGTTGTGACATCCTCATCTTGCAGAATGATTCGGGCCATCCGACCTTGACGCCATTCTTCAGTCAAGAGAGGGCAAATGGGAAGAGCGCAATGTTTTCATCAGGTCTTCAGCTAAACGTCTCGCAGGAATAAAAAATCTCTTCATACTGAGTCCAGCTGTAAAACAACATACAGTGGAACCTCGGTTCTCTAATATAATTTGTTCGGTAACTATATTTCCCCTAAGAAATAATGGAAACTAGATTAACCCGTTCCTGCGCACCAGATAAATGCCAATTTAAATGACTACAGTTATATTAATAAGTAACTGTCCTTCTTGTTTTTTTCCCTTCTTTCTCTTTAGCTCAGTTTTCTTTAGAAAAAGTCAAAAATGTTGATTTCTCCATACCATACTGTGCAACAATATCACAAACACGGACGCCATTTTCATATTTGGCTACTATTTCCTTCTTCAGTTCAGCACTTGTTCTCACTACTTTCCTCTTTTCGTTTCCAGTCGTATTACTGCTGCTTTTCTTTGGATCCATGACTAAAAGCTAAAGAGAACAAAGCAAAAAAAACACGTACGCTCAAAACACTTAGCACACCAGTCTCCTGTGGCAGGTCGACTCAAACTGAACCTACTCGGCTAGACTCCGCCTTCGTTCGCGTGTCTTCAGTTCACCTCGGCTCCACTTGTGTGTTCGAACTTCAAAAATCTGTTCGACTTCTGAGGCATTTTAAACCGAGCCGTTCGAGAACCGAGGTTCCACTTTACTATATTTTAAATCTTGTATTAGCATAGTTATTTAGTAGTTGTATTAAAATAATATAACTTTGCTTATCGTTAGGTACATGATACACAGTCTTGCAAACATAAAGTAATTTATTGACCAAACTGTGAACAGTATTGTTTTGTAAATTCACAATTGATATCTATTTTAATATAATTTTACTTAAACTTTTCAAAATAGTACCTTAAAGTTAATGTTGTTACCAATTAGTTGCTGCAAATTTACAGTTCAAGGTTTTCTCCACTGTAATTACACTTCGAGCAGTTGATAAAAACAGTAGTGCAGATCATACCCAGGTCCATATCAGAAGCCTTGGGCCTCTGAGAGTAGGGGCTGCCCTTATAAACCGCATCCAGCAGCTTCTCTTTGACCTGAGTGATGGTGTCACAGTTCAGGCACTTGACCGTCACCTCCGTGGCGCTCTCATTCTCTGGGTTAACACAGTGCAATGTCTGGCAGAAAAACAGGCGGAATGGAAAAAGAAATCAAGCTAAAGTCGATGCAGTCGGTAAGTGGGGGGTTTGAATAAATGTACCAAACAGCATTCTCCGGCCGAGTTTATTTGCAAAGCAAATAAACAAAGTTAGGGCCGGAACAACTCAGCATTAGCTCTCTGGCACAAAGTGTGGCAGTTTGTACATGTTTCTGATCCGAACCTGAAGTGCTTTGTTTCCACAAAGACAATGTGATTATTCCTGGGCAGCAGCTGGGTCAAATCATGTCCAGATAAAGTTGTCCCTCCAAACACAACTGATTCTGAAGCTCAATATTAATTCAATTGGAAGGAATTTCGGTCCCTACTGAATGTTTACTTTGCAGCTTTTGATTTAGTTTGGGTTTGCCTAATTGTCAAATGAAGCTTCACGACGCTTCAAGTGACCCAGACTGCTGCAGAAGAGCCTCAAGACACAGAGAGTGTGCTGACCAGTGTTTTGTAGTCAATCTGCTGCCGGATGAGCTTGTCCTCGCTGAGGGAGTAGCGGGCTTCTCCGGTGATGCCGTCTATGGGCCCCTTCTCCATCTGCTGCTTGATGGCACAGTGGAGCATGAACAGAGGTTCGCCAGCACACTCCTGGTGAGAGAGGAGATAGGATGAGGAGTTGACGGAGTTTTGAGGACCGGTTGACAATTCTCAGTAATTACCACCCCTCTTGAGGCTGCGTTTCTGCTGGTGGTTAAAAAAAAAAAAAAGTAAGAACATATTTTGTGGCCAAAAGGAAAAAAAAATCCATGAGAATTGCCTTGATCTGGTGTTCTGGAATATTTGAAATTATATGAAAATTCACTTCAGAGGACTATTATTATTATTATTAGTGAGTGTTTAAAAGGAACAGCTAGAACATCGCAGCTGGGGCTTACCTTGAGGAACTTGTATAAGAGGAACGTAAACCAGTTGGTCAGCATCTTCTCAGCCACAGACTCCGTTCTGACACAGACAAATTGAAAACACCTTAAAAGAAATTCGATTACATTACTTACACACATGATTATTAAACAAATGCCATAATTTAAAACTTCAACATTACATGTAAAATAGATTTACATGTCTGTTGGCATTGGGCTCCATTAACCTTGTTTATGTGTTTATGTGTGTTATTTAAAATAACGTCATGACTTCCTTTGCTCACAAAAAAAAAACTAAGGGAAGGTATTTCTTTTCAAGTTAATCATTTATAAATTACAGACTGTGTTTTTGAAATTCTAAATTTTTCAAATACATACTACAAAGACAACACAGCAACATCATTCCCTGTTTAAAAAAAGTTTTTAGCCATCTTTTGGATCCAGCGCGCCAGTCATTCCTACTTTTCTGTCAACTATGACAAACAAGTAGAAAAAAAAGTCCTGTCATTCTCTTCTCCTCAAATCCTTCTATCCGGCTGGCTATCTGTCTTTATATATATATATATATATATTATGGCATGCCGTTCAGGAAATGATTATATATATATTTAAAAGGTGAAGTTTGAGAATATGGACCGAGCGCCAATACATATATACCAAACGCTGATATATATATTTCAAACGCCGATATATATATATATGGAAAGCTGATATATATTGACCCAACGCTATTCATATACACACTTATTGAATGATCGCTGACATTATCACGGCGCTGCTTATTTATGGCATGCCGTTCAGGAACTTATTATATATATATATCAAAAGTGCTGGAATATATATATGAAAAGTCTGAGAATATGGACCGAACTCTGGAATATATATATGAAAAGTCTGAGAATATGGACCGAACTATGAAAACTCTGAGAATATGGACCAAACTCTGGAATATATATACGAAAAGTCTGAGAATATGGACCGAACTCCGGAATATATATTTTGATATATATATTCGGATATTTTCAAATATATATTCAGACATTTTCATATATATATTCTGACATTTTCATATATATATTCAGACTTTTTCATATATATATTCAGACTTTTTTCGGTGCACGGGAATATATATACGAAAGCCGCGGTGCAGTGGTTATGGTTCCGCACCCACACCCAAGTTGCGCCTGTTCGGTTCCCGGTCGGGCATCCAGATCGATCTTGTGTCATAGATGGAGTCAGCTCGGAATCTAGTGCCGGCAATCCTCAATGCGGAGATAATGAACGCCCTGAAACAAACCCGCAAGGGCTTTTTTGAAACGCTCCTCTTAGACAGGATGTTTGACTGTATTTGTAGTGTAATGCATGCTGTGGGTGTCCGTCTGACGCGCGACAAGTCACGTGATGGGGTCGGGGCTGCCTGCCCCGGAACATGCATCGCGCCGTATAAAGCCAGAACGGCGCTATGCATGTTCCGGGGCAGGCAGCTTCGACCCCATCACGTGACTTGTCAAGTGCCGTATCAGGCCAGAACAGTTTGGCCAGCGAGGGGGCGTGACGAACAGCTGTCGGCACGCCAGCCGTCACGTGACTTGTCGCGCGTCAGACGGACACCCACAGCATGCATCACACTACAAATACAGTCAAACATCCTGTCTAAGAGGAGCGTTTCAAAAAAGCCCTTGCGGGTTTGTTTCAGGGCGTTCATTATCTCCGCATTGAGGATTGCCGGCACTAGATTCCGAGCTGACTCCATTTATGACACAAGATCGATCTGGCTGCCCGACCGGGAACCGAACAGGCGCAACTTGGGTGTGGGTGCGGAACCATAACCACTACACCGCGGCTTTCGTATATATATTCCCGTGCACCGAAAAAAGTCTGATTATATATATGAAAAAGTCTGAATATATATATGAAAAAGTCTGAATATATATATGAAAAAGTCTGAATATATATATGAAAATGTCAGAATATATATATGAAAATGTCTGAATATATATTTGAAAATATCCGAATATATATATCAAAATATATATTCCGGAGTTCGGTCCATATTCTCAGACTTTTCGTATATATATTCCAGAGTTTGGTCCATATTCTCAGAGTTTTCATAGTTCGGTCCATATTCTCAGACTTTTCATATATATATTCCAGAGTTCGGTCCATATTCTCAGAGTTTTCATAGTTCGGTCCATATTCTCAGACTTTTCATATATATATTCCAGCACTTTTGATATATATATATAATAAGTTCCTGAACGGCATGCCATACTTATTTTATATATATATATATATACACATCACTTGTTTGCACGTGCACAAATGTGCCTTCTTCCAAACCATGCATTAATCATTTGGCCCCGAAAACATTTTAAAGTGTTTTTTTTATAGTGATTCTCAGAATATTTTAGTTGTGTAAAATTTACTGGTCTAAATTATGCTCCAAATGATTAAAGAGCCACAGTGTTTAATTCACCCCACAAATAAGTTCCACAAATCCTAGATAACAGTATTCATTGACCCCACATCTGTCCACATTCCTAACCTCCTGAGCAGCAGCTTGGGATGGTTTTTGCTCTCCAGGTTTCTGTCTATCAGGTCGGAAAGGAGCTGTTTCAGGACGCCGGTTGCATACTCCATTTCCCCCTGCAGGGCCGTCATGATCAGAGAGGCGACATTGCCTCTGTCTCTCATTGAAAATGACCTGCAAATATTGAATATCCAACATAAATATCCTCAGCTTTTGCTGAGTGCACATCTGACGCTATTCCTCTAAAATGCACAAACACTAAGAACCACTCAGTGATATACCAATGCCCATTTGATCTTTGTGATAAGTAGATCAATACACAACTTGTCTTTACAGTCATATTATGGTTGGTAGAGTTTTTATTCCAGTTATTAATTTATCTCTCCTGTTTTGAAGTTAGTCTGAAGTATTGAAAAGTGATTATTAACTAGGATTATTCTTATGTAGAACATAAGAATAACGGAACCCTGTTCCAATTGCTGGAACTATCAAATGCATGAACGTTTAAGTTGAAAGATAATGCATGCACTAAACTTAATTAATGCATTATTCAGTTTAGTTATCTGCTTATTTTACTTGCAGAACTCCGTTTCAGAAAGAAAAAAAAATAAGGAAATTAATAAAGAAAGGCAGATACCTTTGCGCCTCCAGGGTTCGTATG
Organism: Brachionichthys hirsutus; assembly: GCF_040956055.1. Taxonomy (NCBI): domain Eukaryota; kingdom Metazoa; phylum Chordata; class Actinopteri; order Lophiiformes; family Brachionichthyidae; genus Brachionichthys; species Brachionichthys hirsutus. The sequence continues at coordinate 2,723,042 of NC_090898.1, forward strand.
AACGTCAACAGGAAATGCTTCTTTATCAGCAGCTGGCCAAACAACGTCAGCGCCTTCTCAACGTTTGCCTGGACCTGCAGACAGAAGCAGAGAAGGAATGATTATAAAAACACTGCAGTCTTCAGTCCAGAGAGAAGACAGCCGATATGACCCTTGTCATTCAATCAAAAATGTGTTCTATTCTTTGTTACTTTATTTATATCAATTGGACATTACTCGAATGAAAAAGGGTTATTGTTGCAACGACATGAAGACACCCAAGCATATCATCTGGAGGCTACGTGTCGCTAGCGTACTGTGATAAAATATTAAATAATGAGATCAGAGTTTTCAGAAATGAAGACATCCTGTGTAAAATTATAAATACACACTCACATATCCAATCTTTATTTAGGGAGTTTAAATGAAAATATATACATAACGTTTTTGAGCAAAAGCCATCACTCAGAAAATATCTTAAAATGTGTCTTCTTTCAACCTTGTTTTTCATTTCCCGACTCAGTCGGTGACTTCCCACAAGAAATCATTTGCATGCACTTTCTAGTTAGACTCACTGGCAATTTAAGATTCTGTTACCCTGTGATTTCAAAACATGTCATTGCAACCCAACTCATCTCGCAAGTATTTCAGCGTGAAAGCTCAAATTCCACAAACTGAAACTGACTTAAACCCTAGAGCAACGCATGCAATGAATCTATGACTCACTGACCGGTGACAGATTCTGAACACGTCTGCAAACCCTTGTTTTTTCTTTCTCCACCATGCATGAACCGAGATTGTCAATCATTTCCATCGCATTCATTATTTGAGTCGGGCAGGTGTTTTATTATTATTATTTTTTTTTAAACGACCAGATTTTCTGCTTCAAAACATAGAGATCAAACACCCTGGATTAAAAGTCATGCCGTTTTGAATTTTTGAAAGAATAAAAATGTGAACATGAAGGACAGAATCAATTATTGAGGGCCACAAATTCAACAAATGTGCATGTTATGGTGCGTAGAAATTGGTGTAATAATTGTTTAATAGTGATTGAAATTAGGTGATTACCTAATATAAGGTTAAGTGGTTACATTTACATTCAGTTTAATCATCGGTCCTGACCAACTATTGTGAACTCTGGGGAAGGTCTGGTGAAGAAATGTTTGAACCAGGTTGATATGAAGTCAAATACTGGATCAGACCAGGATGACAAATTCAGCACGAGGCGTCACATTGGAGTCGCACTGGAGTCGCACTGGAATTACACTGGAGTCAGCAGCTGCCACTGTCGTGCCCATAAGTGGGAGTGTAGCTTCATCACAGTCATTAAAGTGTGCATGGGAAACTTTCAGCTCATCAGTTTTTCACCTACAATAAAAGCCTTAGAGAATAACAGAACTAAAATGCTACACGAGACGGTTGTTTATCTGAAGGTTGTATTAGCTGCATACTGCAAAACAAGTCCTTGTAACGTTGTTATAATGATGTAATAACATGCTACATAAAGCAAGAGAGAATGACATGCACCAACTGCACTACACGGCTGTAAACAGTGCTAGACTAACTTAGCGTCATGCTCTCTTACTGGCACCTAACATAATTTTAAATGGACTGAACTTTCTACACCTTCACGGTGCTAAACGTGCTTTACAAAGCCTCACATTCACACTCCAGTAGGCAACTGCTACCATGAACGGTGCTGCCAGGCCCACTGGGAGCAATTTGGGGTTCAGTGTCTTGCCCAAGGACACTTTGACATTTGGAGAGTCAGAGCCGGGATTCAAACCACTGACCTATCGACCGCCCGCTCTAACTGAGCCACAGCCGCCCAAGTTTACGTTTGCTTAAACTTGACCTGTAATCAAAAGACCAAGACCCAGCCAATGCCCTAACTGAATCTCACAACAATAATCCTCTGCTACTGGGAACTCTCGCTCAGTTCAAAGACTTTTCAGAGTGGCCGGAACCAGCATGAGAGATCCTCCTATTGATCAGAAAGGGAAAGGAAGGAGGGTCAATTACGTCATAGCAGGATTGTGTGCATATGTATGTGTGTGTGTGTGAGAGAGAGCGAGCTGGTGTTTATTTATTTATTTTATTTATTCATTTATTTGATAGGGACAGTGTACATGAATGAACATCTATACAGACGCATCTAATAGACGTAAATATGCCGGATTTTAGCAAAAATGCAAATTTACATCCGCAGTCCCTCGGCAGGTTACGGAAAACAGGGCGCAGTACAGTAAATTACTAAAAGGTTTAGAGCTAGCGGTTACAGGCTGTTCCAGATCTTACTGGCCTTTACAGAAAGAGCATTTTGTCCGAAGGCTGTATTTCTGAGTGGGACCTCACAGTCCCCTCTAGAGGAGGTCCTGGTCCTGGAACCGCTGTGAGCCCAGCCAATATTTTCTGTCAGAAGTCCACCCTGCTAGTTCCGCTGGCTGGCACCTGTCACTACTCATCAAGAACACGCTAAAGCCCCCGAAGACGCGTCGCTGTCTCCCCTGTCTCTTCCTTGCTCTGTCTTCCTCACCGCTCTAATTCTCTCCCTCGCCCTCACCGTTTCACATCGTTGGTCTGACTCCCATTTGAATTTTTCCTGCATGCACAAAGATGCACATCATTTCCTTTCCTTTCTCCCTCACTATCTTTGCTGTCATTCTTGTGTACCCCATTGTAACATCTATTGGTTTTCTCTTTGGTCGTGCCATAATAAAGTGTCTAGACCTGTCTCTAATGTGCTAAATGAGATTCTCAGGCCTCTGGGGAGGTGTGTGTGTGTGATGGTGGGGGGGGGGGGGGGGGTGAACAGAGGAAGCCTTATTAAAAGAGGACAAGAAAGGAAGGCAGATGGAGATGCATGCTCATGTTGCACGGGCGATTTCTTTACTGAATTTCAAGGAGACTGGAAAAGGTATTTCAAGACTAGAGTTGTATGTGTGTGTGTAAAACACATGCTGTGTGTTTGAGAGGAGTGTCTCTGTGTAGTGTGGCTGTCTACCTTTGCTGGGAGAGCAATAAAGCAAGTAGCATTGGTTTACACAGGCCATTGAATTACAACAGAAACCCCTGTGGGAAATACAGAGGGAAGGAAACTCACACAGAGCTATAAAATCTGCCCCATCGCTTCACCTTTCTGTCTGCCCAACACCTCAAATTACAGGTGGACCCCACAGCCAGCACTTTATATCATAGGGCATCTTCCCTCCAGCACTTAGTTTTATTGTCCACAAATGTCAAAAAGTGATGATTTTATGCTTTAATCTCCCCAAGGCTGACCAGTTGATCAAAGTGAGCAAAGAGGAAGTGGAATCTGAAGGATCCCCCCCCCCCCCCATTTTTTGTCCACCTACGTTGTACATATTACGTGTCTTTTTAATTTATTGTTATTTTGCATCTGTGGAGTAATTTATTTTTATTTTATTGGTATTGTTAAATGTCAATGATTTATGTACGAAGGACTTTCAACGGAAACAAGACCGCAAGGGCTTTTTTGAAATGCTCCTCTTAGACAGGATGTTTGACTGTACTTGTCCTGTAATACATACTACTGTTTGACTGTACTCGTACTGCTCTAACATTCTATCTAATATTCATCATCATCAAAGATCCGAACCCCGGTTGGGCATATGAAAGGGGATTTAGCATCATTGCCTGTCTCAAATAAAATGTTTAATGAAGAATAGATTAGTGTCTCATCTCGGAAAGAAAATGACTGACTAATGGTTGAATGTGTTTAATTGTTTTGACAATTCTAAAGCTAGGTAGGCTCTGCGGCTCAGGAATTAGAGATCAACACGGAGCCGTACACATTTTGTCATCGGATATTTACGAGATACTGTAATTAATTTTTTGATCTGTGAGAAACACAAGCAGCATATTTCCAATAGAATAAAATATGAACAAAGGTTTACGGGGAAGCAAGTACTTTGGGAGTCAAGTAAGCAATATCTGTGGAATCTCCACTATTCATTCTTGGCAAAAAAAAAAGAAGAAGAGATGAATCACTACAAATTAATCAAAAAATACAGCAAGTTTTCTTCTTCTTTTTCTGGGAGTATAAATCTACTCCCTGGATTGGAATGATTAACTAAAGATGTAAAAACAAATTATTCGCCCCACACCAAAAGGTCAGAACTCCAATCAAGGCCAATGGAGCTCCAGCGGATTCTACATCTTAATGATCCCGCTGATCAAACGCTGCTCGCTGGCAGTTTGTGTTGATGTACCAGTAATTCAACTTCCCTCTGTCTCCGCGATAAAACACCTTTATGAATTGAGTATATTTCTATTCAGCTGTGCTTGGCAAGATGGCTCCATGTACTGGTTTAATTAATAACGTAACAGCAATGTATAATGCAGGTAGCAGTCCTCCTAACCCTGAATCTCGTCACTCCCAGTCGGCTCTTATCTTTCTGCGAGCTTTCCCTTCATTTTTGCTATCATTAAAAACATGATTTCTCCTCTTGTACCTTTTTCTATGGCATTTCTTTTCAATCACTCTGAAAGCAATCCTCATTTAAAGCTCTACCAGAGAATATGGCGAGTGTTTGTCCCATGAGATCAAACTAATGATGATACTCAGCCTCTTGAAAAGTCGTTTTTATTTTTTTCAGAAAAGCTGGAATATATTAACACAAAGTAATAGGCTCTGTGCTTGCTTTAAGGTGAAACATGCCCTGAGTTCCTCTCCTCACATCTTAGACTTACGGAGAGGCTTTCCTTTGATTAAAGTCTGTCATGGGATAATGGCTTCAAAGGTATAAAGCAGTAAAGCCAGAAGGACAGTTCTCGATTTGTCATTAAAATTCAACTTTCAAAATATCTCAAAAGGCTTCTTTGAATGTGAGAATCACAGAGCTGAACTACTGGAAGTTACGACCATCTACTGATGTCTGTCAGAGGGGAAAAGCTTGGTTCCTGGTTTTGCAAGATTATGTATTACTATTATTAATTAATATTGCTTCATTTTCAAGCTTGGTTGGTGGCGTACTGACACGTACCTCCATCTCCTTGAGGACAGGGTGGTCCTCAATGCCTGGGAAGAGGACCCTCATCGCATAAGTTCGATAGTCCAGGAAGGGAATCCCAGCTCCATCCAGCTCCTGGGTCAATTCGTGGATGTCTGTCTGAAGCTCAGCAAATGCTGCAATACAAATGTAAATGGCCCAACAGAGAAGGTGACTATTGTTTTTGAAAAGTCATCTATTTTCTGCCGTCAGAGCATGAGAATGACATCCAAAGAGCGGACAGCGAAGGGGAAGACATGGGGCAAACCAACACTAGAAGACCCAAGCCTCGTTACACAAGACTTAAATATTATATATCCATTAGGTTCATAGACCTGTAGCACCGCATTATGTAATAACGCTGTAATATGTGCAAATGTAAAACATTTTCTCATCATTATGCAATAACACAGAATTTTGTAATAACTTGTTATACATGGTCCACTGGTTATTACAAAAGGCAGATGATGAACTTTGTTTTATGAAGAAAATGTAATAATTTGATGCATTTGTCATATTCAGGCGTTCAGAGTTTACGGTTTTATCTTGTTTAATAATTTTATTAAGATTTTTTAATTGTTACAGTACAATAGTTTTAAAAACTCAGTCTAATTTATTTGAAATATCACTCAAATGGGTCACTTTTATTTATTTATACAAATTATATTGTTTGCATTTGTTTAAATAAAAGCATTTTAAGTACATTTTTTCTGCATTTTTTGTACCGAAAATAAACCGAACCGAGCACCTCAAGAAACTGAACCGAAATTACATTTTAGCGTGTCGTTACACCTGTTCAGTCCAGTGTTTGATTTAATGTCAAACAATTGCGAACTTTTTTACACCAGGTCACCCCTACTGTTGGATTCAAATTTAAAGACCAATGACGTAATATGTCCTGTTTCCTACAATAAATAACATCGTTATCCACAGTTAAAAGACTGTGTGTCCTCTTGCAAAATGAAAAGCTCTGGATTTTTCACTTGAAATGTGTGCAGGACATTTTTGCTGACCATAGTATCTCTTTAATAATTGAGATATATTATGTTCCCAGTCAAAAGTAATCGGTATTCTGAATAGAGCCAACAGCGTAGTGGCCATAAATAAGCAAACATCCATCCTAATACCATCCAATAAAATGGTGCGCCTGATATTTGAAATACAATGACTAATTATTTTAAAACTGAAATTCTCTGTTTGACTTGTTTATGTAGCAAATATATATGAAAAAGAGCTTTTACTGGACATTCTAAATGCTGACTGGGACAAGCAATGCCTTGTCTATGAATTTGTATTTTGTTTGCTTTCATACGGTTACACGGTTGTGTGAAACAGATTTGTGCTCCCTCCCCTAAAGTTAAAAATAAATTGCATTTACCAGTCAGCTGTTGCCATTTCTAATGGGTTAGCAAGTATCCATGCCTAATTGGGATAAGGGTGTACAGCGCAATGTCGTTTCTCACTAATGTTCTCTGTCTCTTCCCTCAATAGCAGACTTTACACACACACACACACACACACACACACACACACACACACACACACGGTGGTCTGCCCGCTTTATCCGTTCCTCTGCCCAAACACAGTCTCTTCCCTCTGGGGCAGCTGGGAGTACAGCCGGCAGGGGGTATTTTTGAGTAGCGGGGGGGGGTGGGAATTTCGGTTCAACAGAAACTGAGTTGTCTTTTTTTTTTCTAGTTGTGACAATACATTAAATAAAGATGCATTGCAAGAAGCTAACAAGACATTGCGTACAAATATTGGGCATTTATCTCAGTAAACATACCCTGCAGAAACCACGTTGTTGCAATGGCAGCAGTGTCCATGTCCACTTTGTTGGGAATTTAATTTGCAGTTTGAATCACTGAGTTTTCGAAAGCGTCCTTTTCATCATAGTGGAGCAGGATAGTGCTGGGCTGTTGCTAAACTGGGCTGAGAGGCACTAGAGTCAAATTTTTACGCCTATGGAGCCTATGGTATGGCTTCAGAAACTGGTTTTGTCTTCAGAACCCTTTGTTACTTTGCTTTGCATGACGGTTGTACCAGAGTGCAGAATATCACTGTGTTGTTTTCATGTACGCTACCGCCGGTCCCCGCTCAACAGCGGCGTTACATTCCAAAGACCCTGTTGCTAATCGATTTTGTTGTTTAATGAAACCTCATTGACCAACAACTTGCCCGACATTTTGTGAGGTCAAATTTGTATTTTTTTTGCATACATATAGGCCATTTATACTGTATAACAGTGACGTGCGGTCAGCGTAGGCAATGCCTCGCATGCCATCATGAGAAGTAAAATCACTGAATCTGCGTATTTCCTGTTCAAATACAAGCAGAAGATACGAGGTGGGGCCGCACCTCAGATTGCACAATCCCACAAACACTGTATTGAGGGCGTGCTGTTGGTGCGTGCCAGTCGCTGTCTCTATGTATGTCACCAATGTGATGTTTGTGACGTTTTTGTTGGCCTCCTGATCCTGACTTGTCTTTAGTGCTGCAAAGTTTTGGCACCAGTTTGTCAGTTTTCATTGGCCACTGAATCTCAAATTGCCTTGGGACTGCTTTGGGGAAAAGAGGAATAACTAGCCACGTATCTACCTGTTGACAGGATGGCTATGCTTATAAGTTTCCCCTTTTGGAATACAAATTTCAAAAGCTATCTTTGAACATCGTTCAGCCAACACAACACTTTATGAAGTTATGTAAATACTCTTCAATGGCAGAGTCAATGTTACTGCTAGGGACCGATATTTGAACTGTTTTTTTTTATGAAAGTAGTCAGTACTATCCATATTTATTCCATTCAGGAATTCTATGTAAAGTTAGCATGGTGATTGATGCATGGATGGGAAACCTGCATCGTGTAAAATGGGATGGTAGAGAAAATGCAGATCAGACTGCAAATGGGGAAAAAGGAAATTAATATTTGAAAGAATTAGGATCTTTTGCAAAATGTACTCATTTTAAAACCTAATTTCTTTTAACATTTTAGTTAACATTCAAGTATTTTCTTTGCTGTATGATGTTGAGACAGCCGTACACTTTTTGAAGTTCTTCCCTTTTTGATGATTCGATGAAAGCTTCATTTATTTAGAGCAACTCTGTGGTTTATGCTTATTGGCTTTACTGCTTACCTTCTTTGCATTCTAGAGCCACTCTTGACTCCAAGTTGTCCATCTGGAGCTGTAGGCGTTTTAAGGTCCGGTCTGCATCCCTGGACTTCCTCTTATAGGCGATGAGAACGCCAATGATGACCAACAGAAGTAGCCCGCCACCCCCTCCAATACCAACAATGGCAGGGAGCGTCAGCAGGCTGTCTGAGTAGATGTGAAGAGTACCAGGGGAGTACTCAAACCCACCGGCACGGATCTGAACACACACACACACACATGACTTTCAATATGTCAACCAGTGAAAAGAGAAATTTATTATTTAGAAAGTTGGTTCAACTGTATTCATAAAGTGAAATCGTTAGTGTTTGACAGGTGAGCTTCACTGAAGAGGAAAGTGCGACTTCGTTCGACTCCGCGCTTCTCGCGGATGACGGAGCGTCTCACCCGATCTCTCAGGGAGAGCCCGGCCAGCCTACGGAGGAAGCTCATGTCAGCCGTTTGTACCCACGTTCCTACCCGCACCACAGGTGAGGGTAGGAACGCAAGGAAAAGCAATCAAGCAATCAAACAAAGTAATCACCATCTCCTCGAATCATAACTCTCACAAGTCCCTCCAGAACTTCTCCTCCTCCTTTAACTCACCTCCTACCTGTGGAGTATAAGAACTTCTCCTTCTCCTCTAACTCACCTCCTACCTGTGGAGCGTAAGAACTTCTCCTTCTCCTCTAACTCACCTCCTACCTGTGGAGCGTAAGAACTTCTTCTCCTCTAACTCACCTCCTACCTGTGGAGCGTAAGAACTTCTCCTTCTCCTCTAACTCACCTCCTACCTGTGGAGCGTAAGAACTTCTCCTTCTCCTCTAACTCACCTCCTACCTGTGGAGCGCACCCACTAACAATATTCAACATGACACCCTCAATCTCCAGCTTCAAACTCATCAGTCTGTCCGACACTCGATTCACCTCTAGAACACTCTGCACAAACTCTTCCTTCAAGATAACCTCTAACCCCTCCTCCATTCTTCTTTCTATCTCCTCGGTTATCAAACAACTAGAGTCCTGCTCCTACGCTTCTAGCCTTGCTTCCTTTCCACCTGGTCTCCTGGACACGGAACACATCAACCTTTCTCCTCATCATCATGTCCATCGGCTCTCTAGCTTTTCCTCTCATCATCCCAACATTCAAAGTCCCTTCTCTCAAAACTAAACTCTTCCATTCCTTCTTTTCTCACTGTTGATTCATCCGTCTTCCTCCTCTTCTTCATCTCTGTCTTTGAAGCACAATAATCCAATTTCCAGCAGCGTCCCGCGGGTTAACAACGCTGCTGGCGGTTGTTGTTAATCGGGCCTCGACCGATCGGGTATTTCTTTCTTATTTAAATAGATTTGCATAATTTCTTGTAGCAAGATTTTACGCCAGATGGCATTCCTGACTCAACTCTCCAGGCTTGAGACGGGCACAAGGAAGAAACTGTCAATGGTATGTTAGCTCCAGCTAACCACACTACCCGTACTACCCATGAGGCTGCATTGCCTCTGTCAGAGGAAGTGGCACCAAAAAAAAGATGTAAATGCATTTTCATTGATGTAACTGTTCTCAGTGACATTTGTGGGTTCAGATTTTTAGATGTGTTTACATGTTTTTATACTCATACGAATGATTTAATGGGTTTGGATGGATGCACAAAGCAGAACAGGTCCTTTTTATAAATATCTTTTTGAATAAATTCTGAAAAATGAGCCAATTGTTGTTTAAAGGATACGTAAAAACAATTGAAAAAGAAAATGGACGACTAAGCCGATCATACAAAACAAGTTAAATTTGAAATGAGCTACTGCTGCATGAACGGAACAGGCAGATGAAAACATTCAGATAAACAGAAAAGAAAAGGCAGAGGTGGCAGAATTATAATCTGACCGTGACTTTGTGTTGTCCGGTGAGGTTGGGCCATTCACACAGCAGCTGGCTCTCAGACAGGGTGAGGATGCAGGGAGTTTCTCCGATCAGCACCGTGTAGTTGAGGCGGCTGTTACCTGGAGTTGCTGGGATCAGGTTGTGACCCTGAATGCAGAGAGAGAGACATGGTGTGAAGAGAGAAGATCAGCTCAATCCCAAAACATGATGAAATTGAAGGAAAGAGGTTTTTTATTAAAGGTCCCATATTATACCCTTTTTCCACAAGTTAAATAAAATCAATCAATAATTATTTATTATTTGTGGAGTAGTTACATTTATTTTACATTAAGTGACATTATATTTAGTTACATTTTTTTTACTGTGTTATGGTTCAGTTCAGAGCTTTATTGTCCCTCAAGGGGAAATTTGGTTTGCAGCAGAGGTCAACAACAATGTTAACACAAAGTACAGAGTACAAAGTACAGGACGACTTGGAACATGAATCAAAAACAGTAAAAACAGCCTTAAAAAAGATATATTTGTCCTATCTCTCGGATGGAGGCCCTAATACATTTGGCCTTTGGAGGGCAAACATAATGCTAATGTGGCGCTTGGAGAAAATTAGTTTGACACCCCTGCTCTATAGTGAGAGAGGAAAGGGGATGCAGACAAAGACAGAGCCGGCAATGGCGTGAGACAGACGGAATGAGTAAGAGAGAAGCGATAGCTGCCTTGTTTCCCTCTGGCTAACAGTGGGATACAGAGACAGACTTCATTTTCCAATACCATCGTCTCCGCAGGCCGCAAACCAGCGCGGTTCTTCAGCCCTGTAAACATGCATTCCATCTCTCTCTGTCTCTCTCTCTCACACACACAAACACGATGCTCTTGCCACACGTACAGACTACAGGAGACAACCGTCATGCGGTTACACAATCTCATACCAAACACGCACAAAAGTATTCACAAATCCCCAAGACGAGATCAATGTTTTTCTTCTTGCTAGCCCACCTCAGTAAAAACAAACACAAATCTTTGGATGAGAAATTAATTTGCATGGCAAGCTCTGAGACCTCATGCCTGTAAAATGTGACCTTCCATCCAATAAACACACACAAACACCATTTCAAAAAATATATACCGTATTTTCCGGATTATAAGTCGCGGTTTTTTTCATACTTTGGTCGGGGGTGCGACTTATAAATCGGAGCGACTTATATATGCTTTTTTTACAAAATCTGTGAGCGCAGAGACAGTAGCCTACACATTTCTATAACAGGTGTTACAGGGAACTCTGTGACCCGTCAGAATCTGTCGCGGTTTCTGGAGGTTCATAGTTATCTGTCACACCTGTTATCTAAAAACACCAATTAGAAGGGCTGATTGAAAATGTCGCCAAAAAGAAAGTCATATTCCGCGGCTTACAAGCTTCAGATAGTGAAATATGGAGCCGAAAACGGCAATCGAGCAGCAGAAAGAAAGTTTGGAGTGAGCGAAAAACTTGTAAGGGACTGGCGAAAAGCGGAGGTTACGCTTACTGAAATGAAGAAAACAAAGAAAGCTAATCGCGGGCGACAAGCTAGGTGGCCACAGTTGGAGGAACGAGTTCACGCATGGGTGCTTGAACAACGTGCTTCTGGGAGAGGTTTGTCAACGGTGCAGTTGCGTCTCCGCGCCCAAGTGGTTGCCAGGGAGGTGAATATAAACGGCTTTGCGGGAGGACCTTCTTGGTGTTACCGCTTCATGCAGCGCAAACGCCTCTCTATCAGAGCTAGGACGACACTGTCCCAAAAACTGCCAGCGGACTTCCAAGCCAAGGTTGACAGTTTCCGCTCGTTCATTGAAAAGCATGTAAGTGATCACAACGTGACACCGGATCATATTATTAACATGGACGAGGTCCCCCTCACTTTTGACATCCCCATGGGCCGAAGTGTTGCAGAGAAAGGGCAAAAAAGTGTGAATATCGTTACAACTGGTCATGAGAGATCACACTTCACAGTGGTGCTGGCATGTTGTGGAGACGGATCAAAACTGCCACCGATGGTCATTTTCAAACGAAAAACCATGCCAAAAATCCAATCCTCCTCAGTTGAAATTGCCGTGAACGAGAAAGGGTGGATTGATCAAGAAATGATGAACATGTGGCTTACAAAGTGCTATAATAAGCGACCGGATGGCTTCTTTAGAGCACGCAAAGCTCTGCTTGTGATGGATAGCATGAGAGCGCACATCACACCACAGTTAAAAAATAAATTAAAAGTTCTCAACTCCATACCTGCCATCATCCCTGGAGGCTTAACCAAAATACTCCAGCCACTTGATATCTCCGTGAATAGGAGCTTTAAGTCAGTTTTGCGTAACCTGTGGGAGCAGTGGATGACGGATGGAGAGCACAGCTTCACGGCAACCGGGAGAATGCGCCATGCAACTTTCCTGGAAGTCATTGAATGGATCGACAAAGCATGGGCTTCAGTGACAACCGCAACCATCCTGTCGGGATTCAGAAAGGCTGGAATAATTGGAACTGCAACTGACGACGAGTCTGATGTAAGCGACGTAGAAGAGGAAGCGGCGTCTTGTCTACCTGCCGAGTTGGGGGAGTTGTTCAAAAGTGACACCGAGGATGAAGATTTCCTTGGATTTCGTGATTCGGAATAAAACCTGATATTTTGGTAAACGTGTTAGCATGTTCTTTGTGCTATATGTTGTTTGGTGTTGGATTTTATCAAATAAATTTTCCCCAAAAATGCGACTTATCCTCCAGTGCGACCTATATATGGTTTTTTCTTCTTAATTATGCATTTTTTGGCTGGTGCGACCTACAATCCGGAGCGACGTATAATCCAAAAAATACGGTATATGCATTTTTGTCCGTCTTATTTATCAGTGCTTCCAATGGGAAGCGAGTTCCACCAACGAGCCGAACAAGAGATTTGGCAATTACCAGGAGGCTCTTTGCTTATGAATTATCATTAAAGAAATAAAATATGAAGGTTGAGCTGCTTTCAATCTCTTCAAGGAAAGAAGCACTATGTGATAATATAGAAGAGGCAAAGAGTGGCAGAAGATGCAATGCAAATGTTTATTTGGTACTGATATTATACTGAGATTGTACTGGTATTAGGTATACTGTCCTCTTGTGCAAAGTGTAAACTTGCATTAATAATAAAGTAAAACGCCTGAAGACTACACATTAGTCCCATATTGCCAGCAGGTAGCATATGCAAGCCATTTCCAGCCATTGATCTGTCTGGCTCTGTCCGTTACTTGAGTTTCAGCCTCAGTAAAAACACATATATATTCTCTTATATCAATCTTTGCCTTGGTATTTATTGAATGGGTTATTTTTATGGGCTAACACTCTGACACTTTCTCACAGCTCAGAAATTGGCAATTAATCCCACACGCATATGTCCAATTACTATAAATGGGAATGGAAACCAATATAATCTAAATCTTCTGGACTGGTGGGCTTGTGTGGATCCACCCCACCCATCGAGCACTTGAAAATCAATTACGCAAAGTGAAAGGACTGTTATTTAACAGGGCTCCAGGCCACAGAGGAAGGAGGCTGTCAAATAACAGTGTTAGCTGTGGAATCTGAAATTGCCCTTGGAAAGTGTGAACATTTGCTTGCAGGTTTCACGTATTTTTCGCTTTCTTGTGTAAAAACAATGTTTAATGAAAGTGTCCCTCTGTAGACATTTATTAACAGAAGATAGGTTCAATATGTTCAAGACTCTTGCAGTCAACCGAAAATAATCTCGCACTACCCAGACAGGGCGGCAGTGGGACTCAGTGGGTTGGGATTCAGAAAGTCACCGGTTCAAGTCCCGGCCCAGACGACAATACGGAGGAGGAGCCAGTCTTTCTCCAGGATACTGCCTACGGAATAACGGTTCTACATTTGTGAAACCTAAATTATAATCTAGCCTGGAACAACTGGAAAGATATTTGGAGAGCTGCAATAAACAGAGATGTGCATGCGTGACGCGTCCTTCTCTCTAACCTTCAGTATTAGTGGTGATGAGGGTTTGAGCTCCAGTATTCCAGACAGACTCAGCGGTTCAAACACAGGGTCAGGGTAGTAGCTGAAGGTCTCATTCAACACCACCAGAGCATCCACGTTGTCCATGTAGAACCCAATCTCCTCTGGGCCGGTGCCGGTCTCAGAGAAACCCAGCTCTGAGTCAGCCACTGATGGAGCCAGGCACACCATGACTGAGTTGTTGTATACAGTACAGCTCTGACAAAGTAAACAAGGACAAGAGACAGAAATTAGTGCTGGCGTGTGACAAAGGGCACTTTACTTTGAAAGAGGAAGGAAGGAGAAAAGCCTTTGTTGTATGACACCACACTGAATACAGAGCTAAATGCTGCCAATTAAAATCTGTTCTGTTGGAAATAGAAGATAATTTATGAAACAAGTAGCCACTCCCTTTCAAATACTGGAGGCTGTGATGTTATTTTGACAAGATAGCTTAAATAACCCCTCCCCTTTAAAACCAATGCCCTGTGAAACTGTAAAGCTGATTTATTTGATCCTTTTTTCTTGCATGCAAATTATAAGACTATGGAAAATATGCTTTACTGGTGTAGACGAGTACAGTGATCAATTATATGACTTCATCTCCTTTGAGCCCACACACTCCTGTTGGTGCAACTATGTTAATAACCAGAGGAAGAAAATATATACAATGAAGAAGCAGAATTCTTATCTGATTAGATAACTTAAAAATTCACTGTCACTCATCTCTTTCCACTGAGATGAATTACCTATCTCAAACAAGTCTCTGCAAGATGCTGAAGTTAATAAGAAATGTTTGCTGTAAGTTATAATAATGTATTGAAAAAATATTTTATATACTATACTTTAGAAAATGGCTGCCAGTTAGGTATTTCTTCATTAAATGAGCAACAGCTTTAAAAATACATCAGAATTGTTGGTTAAGTGTAACACTTAAAGGGCTGTGTGGGATATATTGTGTTTGTTGTTTACTTCAATTAACATTTATGTGGAGAATTAAGTGCTTTACTATTGCATTTTCTTCCATCTGACAACTAAAGAACTTAAACTCAAAGTATTACTACTACTGTTCTTTCGGCTTGTCCTGTGAGGGTTCGCCACAGTAAATCAACCTTCTCCACTTCACCCTGTCCTTTGCATCGTCCTCCCCAACACCAGCCACTCTCATGTCCTCCCTCACTACGTCCATGTCTCTTCTCCTGGGTCGACCTCTAGCCCTGTTTCCTGGCAGTTCCATCCTCAGCATCCTTCTACCGATATAGTCCCTGTCTCTCCTCTGGACATGTCCAAACCATCAAAGTCTGGTCTCTCTGACCTTGTCTCCAAAACGTCTAACCTTCACTGTCCCTCTTATGTCTCATTTCTAATCCTATCCAACCTGGTCACTCCCAGCATCTTCATCTCCGCCCCTTCTAGCTCCGCCTCCTGTCTTTTCCTCAGAGCCACTGTCTCTAAGCCGTCCATCATGGCTGCCCTCACCACTGTCTTGTAGGCCTTTCCTGAAGAATTTAAATTAGCTATTGAATTGATTTAATGCTTCAGTTACTCATGTTTAGATAATGGAATTATTCTGTCATATTCATTGCTAAAATCATGGTCTGTCTCTCACTCCATCACACACACACACACACACACACACACACACACACACTGTTTGTTGGTGACACAAACACTTATGTCATGTGGTGACATTTAAAAAGAGGCCTGAGGTAACAGCGGAAGTGTGAAGCAGCTGTGGAGAGAGAAGATGTGAGCGACACATGGCGACAGACTGTCTGACACCTTCAGAAGCTCTATCGAAGTACCCTTAGAATGTACTCGGGTGTGGAAGGATGCATTTGTAAATATTTGTCTGTTCATTTATGGGCTGCATAAGTGTGAACAGTGAACAACGCACACAATATACGAGTCGACCATAACACAATGCTGACAATTGAAGTCTGTGTGAATAACACTGATTACCTCTTTATCATGGCACCTGTCAGTGGGTGGGATATGCCGGACAGCAAGTAGAATGAGATATTTTATTCCATAGTTGACGTGTTGGAAGCAGGAAAAGTTGGCAAGTGGGACTACTTGAGTGACTGACATGGGCCAAATGTGCACGGCTAAACAACTAAGTCAGTGTCAAAACAGGTCTTTTAGGTATTCCTTGTCTGTAGTGGTTAGTACATGGCACAGAAAATATACTGTAGCAAAAATAGATAACATTTTTACGTTAGTTCAGATGTAAAAGTGTCAGAACAGAATACATTGCAGTCGGCATATCCCTGGTTTATAGAGATTAACACTTACAATCGGTATGTGTACGAGAACTGGACCCCAGAGGAATGGAATGTTAGAGGAAACAAAAACAAGTTTAAGGTGTTAACGCGGCCTAAAGTTCTCCTGCTTACATCTTGGTCCCAAATACTAAAGCACCCATTCAGAGATCTACTTCAGTAACATAAGTACTCACATGCAAGGATTCTGCCTGGCCATATTTGGCCCTGATCTTTGGTTCTCGGACGGTTGCGAGGTTGGTCCCACTCACTGTCAGCAGAGTCCCACCACTGCAGGGTGAAAAACAAAGAGGGAGAAGAAGAAGGCCTTCATTAAGCAGTCAAGACATTCGCCAAAGCAAATGAACTTCTGTCTGAGTCTTGATTTAAGAAAAGTTCCCTGAAAAGTTGCCATTTTACTCCCCGCGTGAGTTTCGCTTCATTCCTCACAGCAGCTGTTGACATCTCGCCGGCCGGAGTCATGCACAAGGCTCAGCGTGTGCTAGCGTAACAGATTTTATGTGTGGATTGGACTTTCCCTGATTCTCTTGTTATTGTGCTTCAGAATCAGAATCAGAATCAGAAGTGGTTTATTGCCATTGTCAGTGAGGGTTCACAGACTAGGAACGTTGCTCGGTGAAGTCGTGCTACATCTAACATTAAGGACAAAATACAAAGACCATACAGGTACAGACATCAACAGCAGCCGGAGTGGTTACACAGATGTGTACTAGCAGTGTACTGGAGACTTTAACAAGGGGAATCTGAGCCAGGAACGACAACGACAAATACAGGCAACTTTTCCTGCGGTGGGGCATTTGATAACAATTTAGATTATTGCTAAACTACTGTAAGCAGCGCCTATCAAGATGTGCTCCGCCATGTCAGTCCATCTCATCCCTGCATACAGAAAGAGACTGAAGCTTGCAACTGCTGCACCTCCAGCCATCAGTCCGTTAAACTGATCAAGTTGGGCCCTCAATGGTGACGAGGAGGAAGGTGGACCGGCTGGTCTCCTGGTATAGCAACAACAACCTGGAGCTGAACGGCCAGAAGACAGTGGCGATGATCTTGAACTTCAGGAAAACTATTATTGTGATCATTTTAGGATTTATCACAATACACAATATATATCTCTATATCCTGATTTCTCCTCTAAATCACGTATATATATTAACACTTTGACGCATAAATTGACACAAGTATAATGATTGAAGCAGACCCTTCTGTTGGATTGGAAATTTGTATGCAAAAAGTGGGAAAAAATCACAATCAAGTTAAATTCAGTGAACCTTTTATTTCAAATCGGGCTGCTGCACTCACAAGCTTTTTAAAACATGAAAATGAATAATGTCATGGTTGTCATTTGCGTGTATTTCCTGGTTTCTTTGACGTTTTATGTGGTGGAGGAGGAGACGAGGACATGTGGAGTTTGAGACATTCTTCGTTTTGTGGATGGGATTTCAGGTTTGCGGTTCCGATACCTTTGGTTGCTACTGGCTACGGTTTAGCGGCATACTTTGCAGATAACCGTACTTTGTTCTACGTCTTCCTGGCGAAACTCGAACCACTTCCAGATGACAGAGCCCGTCCTGTCATTCTTTGGAAGCAAGTCCTCGGTCTCCATCTCTCAACGAACACCTTATTAACTGGAATAACCCGCAATATATCGAGTATATTCGATATATCGCCCAGCTCTACTACCATCTCTCCACTCCACATTACCACTACCTCTACTACCCGGAGGAGTAGTAGAGGGAGAGTAGAGAGAATATCTTACCTCCACCAAAAAGGCTTATAAAAGCTGTCATCAAGCTGCTCCAACCACTTTAATAATGCTTCCTCTAATTTGTACTGCTAATGTTTTTATTAGTGGCTGGTAAGTTGCCCAAACGGAATGAGCCATGCGTGTTTGACTAAAAGCCCTGGTTGGACTAAAATCAGGCACTCAATACTGAGAGATGAATAAAATCATGTAATAAGAAAATTAGAGTAGTTTACCTGGCAATACTCCATTCAGGCTCAATCTTCAGCACAGTGGGGTCGTCAGTGTAGTTAAACTTGACCTCTGGGTTTATGAGCTCTGCATCGTCTAGGTCAACCAACACTGACACGCTGCCCGGTGCTATTCCAGCTGGTGTGATGCATACAATCTCACCGGCATTCCTCCTGGATGGCGACACAAAGAACAGCTGTAAGATGATCTCACACCAGTGTGTTAAACAGATAGGGTGCCCCAAATCATTGTCCACTCAGACAAAGACTATCTGTGACACAATGTTCATTTAACAAGATACTGAGGTTCTGCTTTCTTGCAGGAATGTATAATTAAAACAAGAGATGCATCCAAGAAACTAGAGAGAATTAAAGTGGATGTATTTTGGATTAATGAACAGTTTGCACATCAACAACAGAAAAACAGAGAGGCTCTTAACATCACACAAAGAAGCTGTCTTGCACGGCATGATCACTCCAAAGTGGAGTGAGAATAAACAAGATACATTGATTAGTTTCTTCTGCCAAGTTTGTCCTTAAATAGTGAGAACCATGCTGAAGTGTTGACATTCTGAAAGTGTAATGTATTTGGTCCGTGCCTGGATTCGTAGTCACGTGATGACGTAGGCATGTTAGCTTGTTGTGTGCGCCGATGTAACATGTAGTTCCGTGACCGGCTGCGCCTCATTAAAAGAAAGGTTTGTTCCTGAATCCGCCTCCTCCTTCCGACCATCCGTAGAGGTGAAAGACAGAACAGAAAGTCTTGCTCAGTGCGCTTGTGTCCAGACAGGGAAGCCAATTAGTCTGATTCATGTAACACCATAACCAGTAATTGCATTAGATAATTCCAATTGTGACCAACACAGTTCAGCCAGCTGTACCTGCTGGATTTCTGGATTGATTGCAAGAGCTTTAGAATACAATAGTATGGATCACTTTACTTGGAGTGACCTTTGCACTGAGTGTGGACAAAGTGCTTGCTCTTGTGGGTCAAGTTGGGTTCTGTCTTTCCTGGCAGGTCTTTCCCTGCTACACCTGCAAATTACCTTCCGTTGCTGGCACTATAGAAATGAAATTTAATTTAATTTTATAATCTGAAATACCAATACCAATATTGTATTTACACCACTGGAAGCATGTCCCACAGTGTTTATAAAATTTAAAAAAAGAAAGGTGAAAGGAGGAAGATGATGGAACAAAAACACAGAGGAGTGGATTTGTGTTTTCTGATATTTATACCTGCCATTATTGGTGCACTTTCAATGATTAATGCTACCTATCACAAACGTAGTCTCTGTATCCACACTTGCATGTCAGAAGTGTCGATGTATTTAGCACAGCTGAGTGGTGGTGTGTGAAGACAAGGCAATGCATGTCTTTTTGTGTGTGTGTGTGTGTGTGTGTGTGTGTGTGTGTAACACTACACATTCTACTGTACTTCTGCTATGGCGATTGCACAGAAAGTGCTGTGATAAAGAAAAATAGAAAAACATATCCACTCTCAAAAATGTCTTGGTTTGTATCCATAGCAACTCCATTGACAAAGGACACAGAACCTAGCGGCCCTCACAGGATTCAGCAATCACATTCACACAACTAGAAAAGCACTCCGAGAGTGCAGACCTCCGCCGAGCAGCTCATTCTCCTCGTAATTAGATTTACACCGTCCACATGGTGATCTGGATCATCACCAAAAGGTTCTAAATTGTTCTTGGTATCTTTATACACCAACCATGAAAAGTAAAAGTGAATTGGACTTGATGTGCATTTTTTACAGATTTTTGAATCCATAAATGGGGTTTTCAATGTTAAAATGTAATATTTTTTTCCTAACGTCATTCTGGATCCAATCTGGATGAAAACATTGGTCAATAATGAACTGCAATATTATGAAACACAGTTCTAAGTTGCATTGAATGCAATGTTAGAACTAATGTAGCCGGTCAGGTTATTCCAATTTTTCCCAGTGACTGGAACTTTTTGTTTGTCTCATTTGCAACACCAGCAAGAAACTTCAGTTTATGAGAGCTTGTTTCTTTTTCAGATGTCTATTTTTATTTATTGTTCTATTGTTCCAACCGATCTTTGTTTGCTGTTTTATCTGCTGCTGCACATTTTATCTTGAATAAAAGTTCACATTTACTGGTCTACTGCTGTGTGCTTTTTGGGGTCCATGTTCATTAGTATACATATAGTATAGTGCTATAATACAGAATAGATTAAATGTATGTGACCTTCAGTCATTTGAAAACATTTTTTGTTTGTTTTTAGAAATGTGTGTATTTTTATATAAATATTATTCTCAGCTGCTTGTTCCACTTTCCTCTCAGGAATGATTGCTTTTCAGATTGAGACGATTTAGATAGTTTCTTACTTCTGGAAGTAGCAAGGCAGAGGTCCAACGCTAACTGACACATAACTGCCTGCGTTTAGGTTGCTCCCCTCGATGGTGATCCGGGTGCCGCCAGAAATGGGCCCCTGAGATGGTTGGATACGGCGGAAGTATGGTGTCTGGAGAAAAGAGCAGTTGTTGACAAAACAGTACATTATATCAGCTGAACTATGACAGTTTAGATCGTATAGCTATAGGAAATAGCGACATGCAAAGAGACAGCAATACGATCTCACTGCATAGCATGCCAGCACAGTTAGCCGAGTGATTGCGCAATCCAGGGTGAGGCACAGCTGGCTGGCAATGCTACGTTATCTCCTGCTAACGGGACTACCCGTACTACCCATGATGCTGCACTAAAAAAAATATATATATATAGGGGAGATATTCCTTCAAAGCTGCCCTCTGATCCTTACCACAAAGGTGAATGGCCTGGGCGACAGGGCTCTGTAGTCGTTGACACAGTCCTGCACACACACCTCCACCTGAGCTTCCCGGACCCTGTAGCTGGTGGCATCGTTCAGCAGACACACTATTCTGTGGATGAAACGAGAAAATCAGTGGAGAAGAGATTGATTTCGACTTTAACATTTTTATTAGAAATGGGTATTAGAAAGATTACTGTATAGAAAAATTGACACTGAGTTAAGAAAACAACACTGTCATCAAACCATAATACTGTAGAATGATATATGTAGGGCTGGGGTCTTTGTAACATCCAACATGTGACAATAAAAGCCATCCCCTAAAGATTACATGTCCCTCTATTTTCCACAAATAACTAAAGCATCACTATAAAACACATCATCTATTTGATCTTATTCCTTTATATTGCATTTGAAATATATAATGGAGATGATGTTCAATCCTCAAAGTTACCTTAAAATAATATTTTCAAGGAAAAGAGATACAAATATTTTACTAAAATATGTATGTTTAAAAGTTGTCAAACCAATAATATAGTTTGGCAGATATGTTCCATACAAAAGAAATGATGACGGAGGGATCAACGGAAATATATCCCATCATCATTTTGTCGGGGGATACAAATTAAGTAAAAATGCTTGTCGGATTAGTTCAGTGAAAAATTTTAGAAAAAACTGGAACAGCAACTGCTTGAAACCTTGCATATAAATAATAATAACAATGGGATCAATATACATCACAAAATATAAAAATGTGAAAAAATAATTTGTGATTTTTTTCAACAACATTTCTACAAAATTTTCAACAAAAATTACAGAAAAGTAAAAAACAGATATTGTTATACATAGAACCCAATAGAACAGGCCAGTCCAAATGTTTCAGCTGGGAAAATGCATGTCCAACATGTCTGCAGTTGTGCTGCTATATTAGGAATAATGTGTGATATAACTCATGTATCTGTAATATTTGAATGGAGATGCCCTCTGTCTCCACATGCATCATTTCCCAACTAACTGTACTCCAGAGAGATTGTTTGATCTGCACATCCTCAATTCCTCAACTCTGTAGGACCCTGCAGAGGAGTAACTGTCAGGTTGGAGGGATGAGAAAGATAAATGAAGGACCATACGTCGGGAGTAATGGAGGGAAACAACAGATGGAATTTGCAGACAAGCATATAAAAAACAGCTGATGTTAGCTCCTCAGCTGCTGCATGCAGCTGCATTGACACACACACACACACACACACATATTGATAAGACAGGCTGGTTTATATCATGTGCATCTGTGGTTCTGCAAATGGATTCATCTGTTTTGTGCGCTTTATGTGCATGCACACCTTTGGATTCCTTGGATTCCTATGGATGTGTGTGTGAGTGATTGCACGCAGGTGGACACATCTTCTCCTTCCTAACTCACCTCTCTGCACTTACATACTCCTCCTCAACAGGCACACAGGGCACCTTTCCCAGCCGGACGCCCATCTGGATGTCGCTGAACTGCAGACCGAGGTTCTCCCCAAGGATGGTGACTCTGGTTCCTCCCTGGCGAGGCCCCGTCTCAGGGAATAACTGGACCAACAAGATGATGGAGTTTGTAGAGCAGAAGAAGATGAGAATGTGTTGGGGGGGGAAAAAAGAAGAAAGAAAAGAATGGTGAATAAAGATAAAGGGGAAAAGCAGAAAAGATGACAAGGAATCGGTATGTTATCCCCTTTTGACAACATGGTTCATGTACACACAGATATAGTGAGTGTCGAATCCAGGTTTTCATCCACACACACTCAGCTGTACAAATGCATTGGCTTGCAGCTATATTAACCAATCTGTAAAACACTATAATAACTTCAGTGAGCTGAAGAGGGAGAAGGTCTAACGAGCAATGATTCTGCTTTCAATTTGGAAACAGACTCACGCAGGAACCTCAGGCACCAGCAGAGTCAAAGTACTTTGGTTCCAGAAACACAATAGCTGATAAACACTGACCAGAACCAATAACCGCTAGGCTCTAGGATACATTATGGAGAAAAGATGTCAGGGTGTAGAAATGGTACTTTAGATTGTTTTGGAAGAATGGAGCTGTGCTACCATGGAAAACAATATCAGCTAGCCACCTAGCCCCAGGATATAAACACTAGCAGGGCCACTGACTGACCGGCAACAGGAAGAGAGACAGGAGAGTGCTGCTAAATATTGCCATCTGAGGGGGGGCACTGGAATGGTGACAAAAATAATGCTGTCACACACCATAAACATATGCATCAAAAATATTTTCCAAAATGTATAATTAAATTACATTTTATTATACCGGTAATTAAACCTCATTCATTTTACGTTTTCCCTGGAAGTTGTACAATCAGCCTTCCATATTCATAATTTGCTACATGTAAAAGACCAAATCCTTGCCTGTCATGTCTTTTACATGTCATTTATATTAGTTCACACAAACACTCCATCCATCTGTTCCTGGCCCGGCTCCTCTGTCAAATTTTAGAACCCATTGTGGCCCACGAGTCAAAACGTTTGCCCACCCCTGATATAGAGCAATGACATATCAACATGACAATGACATGAATGTGCATACCGGTACACAGTTTTAAAGATTCAAATTGTTTCGAAACTTTAAACCAAACCAACCTCTATCTCCATGTCTCTGTGGCACCAGTTTGATGTAACAGTGTGTGAAAACACTATTTCTTTGCCAAGGGCAGGCACAAGGTCCCAACATGGGAACATTAAAATAGAGCAGCTTTCATTTTCGGTTCAGGACACGTAGGAATTTTATGACCACAGGGGGCTCCAGCAGAGAGCTGATGCAACGGCCTATCAAGGTTTACCAGCTGCAGATCTGACCAGGTGACTTCAGACGGTTCAAATCTATTTAAACGTATACCCTGATCTAAAAGACCAACTAATTTAGTTCCAGCAGGAAAATAGAAAAATTCATTCTGTGTTACAGCTAAACTAAAAGTATGTTGGAGAAACACCAGACAGCCAGAGTAGTCTTTGATGTCTAGCAGTATCGCATATTGTAGTTATACATGACATTTTACCTTGAGTTTATATGGTCTTTACGTGTTTTTTTTTATCTGTGTGTTAACGATGACAGCCCGAGTTCACCATCTAAAACCAGATAAACATGGTAATCGTTCATGTCTGCAGCCACACTCAGAATCACATGCGATGTTGTACCTTAGTGATCCTGGGGTGGGCGCACCGGCTGTTTCCTGAGTTCGTGTGCAGCCAGCCTCCTCCTTCGGCCAGCTGCAGCGGAAGGTGGGAATTTCCTCCCCTGGTGCACTCCTGCCTGAGGGAACACTTCTTGTTCTGGATGCACCAGCCACATTCAAACCTGGGGTCTGCCTTCAAGCACATACCACAGCTGTCCCGCAAAGCCCTGCACTTGTAGAGGTGAGCTGTCCGGAAGACAAAGATGGAGCAGACACATATTTGTTATGATAGCAGTCAGTTATTGGAAAATCCCTCCGTTTCTTGGCTGCATGATGGGGCCAGATGTCCAATGTATAACCGATAAATGATCAAATAAAATGAAAGGAAATAAAATGAAATGAAACTCAACCATGACTTGGGTTGAGTCTCATTTTATTTTATTTCATCCCTGGATTGCCAGTGGATGATAATCATGCTTTTTCAGAATTCCTCGAATGTACAGCATACTTTCACTATTGAATTCTCCACCGTCATTCATGCTATTTGATTAAATAAATGTAATACTAGAGTCATATTGTTAGACTGTTACATTGCTTTGTTAATGTAAACGTACTAAAATGCAGGAAGATGCCATGGACTAAAGCTTTTCAGAGCAGGTTAGCTAATATTCAAATGTTGATTTTTAGTGTTAAATAGCAGCGGTCTTTGTGACCCCATCATTGACGATGATGGAGGAAATCCAGCTAACCTAGCTAGTTATTTTCTGACTGCTTCAGCTGCTTTTCTATTGTGCTGTGGTGTATTTCTTTTACATATTTGTCATGGCGTCCTCATAGTAGTAGTAGATAATGCAGAATTAGATAGATAGTGTAGTTAATGTGTGAAATATGATTTCTATAGTTCCAACCAGTGGGGTAATTTATTTTAGATTATTTGTTAGTTTGCACTGGTGGTGTAAAATCATTTTATTTTTGTTTTTCTAATATTACGTTGAATCAACTGAGTAATTTAATTTAATATTGGTTTCATTTTTATTTGTATTGTTAAATTTGTATTGTTAATTGTGGATGATTTATGTACGAAGGACTTTCAACGGAAACAAGACCGCAAGGGCTTTTTTGAAATGCTCCTCTTAGACAGGATGTTTGACTTTATTTGTACTGTAATACATGCTACTGTGTGACTGTACTTGTACTCTAACATTCTATCTAATAAATATATTCATCATCATTCACCAGTGCTCCTAATGTCAATGTGCTCATCATCTCACTCATCTAACTTTTCAATACTGCTTGAAAGATATTTGTAATGACCAAAACTTTATTAAAGTTTAGAGCTGTGGCAAAGAAGACATTTTTAAGTGTATGCTACATACATCTATATGTGTCGTTTAGCCTGGGAGAGAGCAGGCAGCATGAATATAAATTAATCACCCATTAAGCATTCCTTCAGATGGTTTATTTGGAGGCTGTGATGATGAGAAAATAACGGTTTCAACAGATTAAAAAAAAAAAAAAGAAGTAACCCACAGGGATGTTGCAGACACTAATTTGACAGGTAATGACTTTCAATGCCAAAGGGGACTTGATCAATTGTGCAAAAGCATTCCATAAACACTGGAGAAGAGTCTAAGAAGTAATTAAAACGGAAGGAAAAATACAAAACAGGTAGATAAATAAATAGAAAACCTCACACGCCTGAGAAGGGAGGTGACAGGGAGATGAAAATAAGCAGGGCGAAGGGGGAAGAGGCATCTGAGCCATGCTTGTTAACACAAACTGCTATGAATTTAAAGATGGTGCAAAGATGACAGAGTAAGATGAACAGATAAAAAGATAGAGAGAGAGAGAACAATATGCAAAGAGAGAAATAAGTAGCAACAGGCAGACATTTATTTGTTTTGCTATCATTAGTTTTTTGTTAATCTCTATTATAAACATTGATACTAAAGCCAAAACCTGCAGGCAGCTTTGCTTGCTGTAATGCCAGTTAAGCAAATATGAAATAAAATGGAGTGGAAACAGAGGAAGGAGAGAGAGGCAGCAGGGATTGGGGGAATTTCCTCCCTCCGCCTCCTCCAGACAGACGGAGGCCGGACTTCAAAGAGAGCTTCTTTCGTACCCATCTGCCCGCCTAGGCCCTCCACTCGGCCTAATCTGATTAGCCACGGCTCAGTTTAAAAGTAGTGTGACGCTAATTAATCTGAATGATTCAATTAGTATTAACATCTCCACTTTATACTGGGGCCGAGCGCCTGTGCTGCAGATGGTTTATGGCTATCCGTTCAGGAAGAATAATGCAGGGATGTAGCAAGCAGGATTAAAGGATGATGGAGAGAGAAAGGAGAAGAAAAATAAAAGGTCTTTACAAGATTTGAATAAGAGAGGATGGCGTATAATCCATGTTTTTAGTGGGTTTTTGACCTTTAACACTGTACATCGACTGATGATTCAGTGGAACCACGAATATAATTTGTTCCGCGATACTGTTTGAAAACCGAAACTAGATTTCCCATAAGAAATAATGGAAACCAGATAAATGCCCATTTACAGGCCTACAGTTATATTAATATGTATATACGTGTATCTAAACAGACAACACATAAATGTGTAAATAATAAGAAATCATAATGAAAATTAATTTAACAATTCTTTATTATTTACATCCCGTTTTGGCTGTGGTGTTGGCAGGGACGTGGAGGGACAGATGGAAAAGGGCAGGGGTTATTCCTTTGAAAGGGACCCCCCCCCCCCCCCCCCCCCCTCCATAAAATGACTGCGTAACTGTCCTCCTGGGTATTTTTCTTCTCTTTCTCTTTAGATCAGTTTTCTTAAGAAAAATCAAAATTGTTGATTTCTCCATCCCGTACTGCAGCAAGATCCCAGACACGGACGGCATTTATTTTGCCGATTTATTTCCTTCTTCAATTCAGCAGTTGTTCTCACTACTTTCCTCTTTTCTTTTCCAGTAGGGTGAAACAACATAAAGATTTGAAAACTGGCTTCCAATGAAAAACTCTTGAAAACGCCTCCCTTACTATGTCGCAGCCAAAATACATCTTCTCCAAATCGCTGATGCCGCCCAACGTTCTGCAGTGCCGATTTTTAATAACAACTAAAACTACAGTGTTTTCAATTTCTTTTGCTTGGAGGGAATTTTGTAAACAACTGCTTAACATTTCTCAATTTTATCCAAACATATTTTTGTCTAAAGAAGACCGAGACCAATGACATCAAATATGTAAGAACATAGAAAAAGTGTTCGCTATTTATTACCAAGTTAAGTGGTATTTCAAAAGGCAAGGTGCAAACTTGAACCTGCCATTATCTGAATTACACAACATAATTCTGATTAAAAACCTTAATATTTTCCTCAACAAGTAAGGCTACAATTTCACCAATTTAAATATATAACATAACATTGATGGAGCTGGCCAAATTTGCCCACGGGAGCCAAAACAAAAGGTTTGATTGTTTCAAAATAAATAAAGTCAAAAGCGTGCATTGACCATAAATACATTTCCCACAATGCATGGCGATTATGTTACTCGTGACATCAATGTGATTTTCAGCAAGTGGAATTGAGAAATACAAAGGGTTTGTATTTATTGAAATGTATTTAACCTTCATTTTATAAGGTGAAATCAATTGAGAACAACTTCTCGTTTAAAACGATGACCTGGCATCCCAAAATGTCCAGGAAGAGAGAAATTGATGCAGATACTTTGTGAAAGATGGGAAGGCAAATACATGTTTGTGCCGCAAGCAGAAAAAAACAGCATGCTGCTTGTGTTATGAGGCACTGTTAGTTGTCAAAGAGTACAATCTATGTCAGCAATTTGGTACCGAGCGGAGCTGCAGTGAAGGATTGCTTTCTTATGGCTGAATTGCTCAAGCTTCAAAGTCTTTATCAGAGGGAGTGTTTTTGAGGCAGTGCAGGCTGAAGGTCTGTGAGCAGCTGCAGGTGATTCCCGACCAGAAACAGAATTTAAAAAATGGCAGTTTATCAAGAAACACTATCGCAGACCGAGTTAAGGAACGAGCAGGAATCCTTGCAACACAGTTGGGTGGAGAGCTACGTAGCTCTTTGATTGGCTCTTGATGAAAGCGCAGACAGCACGGATACAACGCATACGCTTTGTGTGGGAAGGTGCAATTCATTCAAGTCAAGTGAACTTGACCAATTTTGTTATGAATGGAGACAACCCTGATTTTGTTATTTTGTATTTCTATAGTACATATAGTACTTTATATGTATAGCAGTGTTGTTTATTGTTTATGCTGAACAATGTGTGTGGGCAGCCATTGGTTTTCTGTCACACCTGTTCTTAGCGCATCACAATTGTTGGTTGTATTGTTATTCGCATCCGTGACAAAAAATGTTGTGTACAAACTTAACGTCGTAACTGGTGTTTTTCTTTATTAATTTTGCTAGTTTGATCGTTGTTTGATGGAGTAATGTCGGTTTCTTAATCTGAAAAATCCAAAGGATTTATGTTATAAGAACAGAACAACTACCAAACCTTTTTTCCCCACATACTGTATATAAAAAAAATTCAGCGTTATTTAACATTAAGTAGTTAAATTACTTTACATTGCATTTGTTTATATTTAGTTGTATTTATTCTGTTTTACAGATACATGTGGCCCTTTGAGGGCAACCGTTATACTGATGTGGCCCTCAGTTAAATTGAGTTTGAAACCTCTGGTATATAATAAGTAATAAGAAATTATTTACCATCATTGTATAAATATGTATCAATACCTTAGTGGACAATATATATATGTAAATGGAATGTGCAGAATTGTTCAACTCAATAAATTAATTATCATACTGAGTGGATTACTTAGGAAATACATGCCTGAATCACTCAGCCTATTGTTTATCTGATTAGAAAAAGTCATCTAATTCATTGTTTAAATTAAAGTACTTGATTGCACACATATATGATTATTTGTTATATTGTGGCAGGTCCAATGTACTTCTGAGTACATGCTAAATGTAGGATGTTTAATCCCCAGAAAGGATCTCTCAGCACCGACAGACTGAAAGTCAAAAGGAGCAAAATGTTTGAAGGAAAATAAAACAATTCGAGCAGCTGATTTCCGAGCAATCTGCAAAATGAACTGTGCATCTGGCATCTATCAAAGTGAGGTCAGATGAAACACAAAGGAACTTCAAGACAAAAGAGACAGAATCAACAACACAGGAGAAAACAGAGTGCGTGTGTGTGTGTGTGTGTGTGTGTGTGGGGGGGGGGGGGGGTATTTAATCTGACTCGAGACATGCAAATCCTTTGAAAAAGTCTGAATGACACACTTGAATCAAGACGTGCATCTTGTGTAATGAGACGTCTAAAATCATTATCCTCCACTGCCCAATATCACACTTGAAAAATAATTTAGAAATGGCAATTGTTTTCCAATTCATGCACAGATAGCAATTACAAATAATAAATACCATTCTTCCATGTCACTGTCTGTTTTGCTTTAATTTCCTTACTCTCATCTATCCTCCTGTCAACCCCCCCCCCCCCCCCCCCCCATCATTTTGCCACTTCATCCTTTCTTTGGTGTATTGAGCCATTTATTTATCATCCATTCTAATATCCATACCTATTAATTTTTGTGTTGGATGTTTTTTTTTTTTTTAGCATTGCCACTCTTTTATCCCAGAGACAAAAATTGTACTTTCCCAAATGGATGTCACACGTTCAACATTCTTTCTGATGCCTGTCAAATATAGAACAGAATATTTCTTATGAGGAGAAAAGATGCAGAGAAAATGCTTACAGACTGAAAAAAAGTGGACTTATTTCAATTTTTGTCAAACAATATATGTCTTTATACTTTGCAAAAAATAAAATAAAAGCATGGGGAATGTTTGAAGGAGAGAAAAAAAATAGTACCTTGGATGTTGTGCGGGTTGTCAATGACAAAGATTCCATTCCACACTACGGAGAGGTCGACTGGTAGGTCGCCGATGTCACTGCCCTCGTACTCGTACTGGGACGGACGGAAGCAGAAAGGGAATGTGAGGAAATGCTTTATTTATAATGAAATAAATGCAAATTGGGATTTGCACGACATACTGTTTAATTTGCATAGCCATCCCCCCTGGTTTGGTCATTGTAGATACAACACGAACAAATACATAAATCCATATTTACCAAAAACAGGCAGATTTCATAAATACACAAGGTGGTTTACAGTTGAATGGTTTGTGGAGGAATGGAGACAGGGATGGAAAGTGAGGACAGGAGATGAGGTACGACAGAGGGAGATGAAGCGAAAAGGAAGACGACAGAGAGGCGGGGGGGGGCAAGACACGTAAAACCGAAGGAGAATCGGACGCTGGTGGATGTTTGAAGGGACCTCGTTCATTTAAGCGTGAGCTAAATGGTGGGCCGAGGGTAAGATACGGAGCGGGCTAAAGTGAAATTGGCATTTCCAATTTGCTATCTGACACGCTGGATTTGATAAATGAAACTCAACCATCCCATGTGGACAATGGGACCTGAGACTCGCACGCACACTCATCCACTCACACACACATTCATCCACTCACACGCACACACACACACACACACGTACTCGCATGCATACACTAAAGGTTAGGTAAAACGTTTCTCTGCCGTTCTCTGATTCATGACACCAACTCAAATAACAAATTATTACGAGGCTCTCTGAGATATCCGTACGGGATGTCCTGATGGGTTTTCCCATGCATAAGTAGAATACGTTAACAGGCTGGCATTTATTTGCTCTGTCATCAGCTATCTCACGCCGCACCAGAGTCACTAGGAAGTAATGGGAAAACTAATGGGTATTTGCCTGGAACATGACCCTATCTGGATATTCAGGGTAACATTCTTTCTTGGGGTCCTCATGCTGTTAAAATTAATTGTGTATGTGTTGTAGGTTTTCATTTATGCATTGATAATTCATTCATTCATTTTCCAACCGCTTTTTCCGTTATCGGGTCGCGGGTCAAGCTGGAGCCAATCTCAGCAGTCAATGGGCGAGAGGCAGGGGACACCCTGGACAAGCCGCCAGATCATTGCAGGGCAACACAGAGACAGACAATCAGCCACACACACACTCACACCTACGGGCAAGTTAGTGTCATCAATCAGCCCAAGCTGCATGTTCTTGGTGGCGGGAGGAAGCTGGAGAACCCGGAGAGAACCCACGCAGACACGGGGAGAACATGCAAACTCCTCACAGAATGGCCGAAGACGAACCTGCGACCATCTCGCTGTGAGGCAACAGTGCTTACCACTGCGCCACCAGGCCGCCCGCATTGATAATTTTTTTATTTTATATTTTCTCTTCTTTGTACATCATGTTTTGCCTTACATTTCCCATTTGTATGATTGCTGTTTAGGTTTACTTTTTTATACTACCTCCTTATTGCTCCTGTCAC
This sequence comes from Brachionichthys hirsutus, assembly GCF_040956055.1. Classification (NCBI taxonomy): domain Eukaryota; kingdom Metazoa; phylum Chordata; class Actinopteri; order Lophiiformes; family Brachionichthyidae; genus Brachionichthys; species Brachionichthys hirsutus. Next base: position 2,754,745 of record NC_090898.1, read on the forward strand.
ATATTTCAAAATCCATTTAACTGCCTTTTTTGATTTTTTTTTTTTTGGGGGGGGGTTGTGCTCGGGTTCCTAGTGGAGTTGAGTCTGTCTTCTTTTTTAAACTCTTGTCTCGCTCAGTTTATGCATAAATATAAGTACTTCAGTTAATACTAAATTGTTACAACCCTGCAATGCATCTGTTGTTTGCATTTGGGTCCTTGACTTGATGTCCTGATTGATTCCTTTCCCACAGCATGTCCACAAGAGAGTCTGGACGCATTCTAAACTAACAACCCAATACAGTCGGGCATCTTGTTGAGCTTGCTGCGACACATAGCTTTGGTCAAATATCAACATAGTCTGGCTGCCCTCGCCACTGCTTCAAATCACCATAGACTTTTCTGTGCTGGACAATGTATCTTTCCTTAACCTTAACCAAGTGCCACAGTACTTTATGTCAACAAAAGCTTTGTGGCAGCATATTTGAGCTTTTTATTTCCTCAATATTATTTTTGGTGCCATTTTTTTACTTTATTGATTCTGACTGTGCAGAGGCTGACAGGGAACTAGATGATGCACTAGATGCATCAAAATACCACTGCTAAAATTAATCCAGGGATTCTGCAGCCGCCTGGTCTGACTAATGTCCCTTCAGGGCAATACCAGTGATGTCTAACATCACTTTAGGAGAATGTAGCACAGATTTGCAGACATGGAATTGTTAAAGTAGGCATTCATTGATTAGAATAGATGCAACGTTTAAAAAATAATGAGCTGTAATTTTCCATACACACACACACACACGTAAACATTAGCAGAGCAAAGCATTTCATGATTTTAATTCAATTCAATTCAGTTTTATTTATATAGCGCCAGATCACAACATAAAGTCATCTCAAGGCACTTTACAGGATTAGCAGGGAAAGACCTGCAGGGAAAGACAGAACCCAACTTGACCCACAAGAGCAACGGAGGCAAGGAATAACTTCCCTTTAACGGGCAGAAACCTTGGACAGAATCTAGGCTCATGGTGGACGGCCATCTGTCTGGCCGGCTGGGTTGAGAGAGAGCGAGAGAGAGGGAGAGAGAGAGAGAGAGAGAATGGCAGGTCGGAGACAAGTCAAAAACAAGGAGATGTTTCATTTGAGTTATGGTTTCAGTTCAACCAAAGACCTCAAATATGGGGAATTGGAATTAAGAGAGAGTGGAAAAAAGACAGGAACCTCAAAAAGAAACAAAAAAGGGAGACATTGTAAGCAGCCACAGAAGACGGAATGCGGGAAGTCTGGACATCTATTGAAAAAAGACGGAGAGGCTGAGAGCTGAGACGAGTGAAACCACAGGATTCTGGAAGGTCAGCAGCTCCAGAGTGGAGGCATTCAACCAAAACAATCTTTTGGCACAAAGGAAAGGCTGATTGGTCCCTTCCCACTAATTCTGTGTGACCCTGATCCATCACACATGAACACACACACACACAGTCACACATATATGCTCTTCTCTCCGTGGCCTGGCCCCCATTAAACTTTAAGGGCTTAAGACTGGCTCGCTGTCAGCAAAACACTGGGTGAGCTTGTTCTCTTGTCAGCCCCTGCCCACCCTGCGGCCCGCCGCATCATGCTTTATTCATAGTGTCACATGGTTTAAAACACCAACACAAACCACATGTTGACACCATGCCACCCAGTCAACTGAGTACCACCCACTGTCTAATGCTCTCTCTGGGGACAATGGTAGAGTAAATGCTAAGTATTATGCAAAATGTAAACCTCAAAAGGAGAAAGAAGAGGATCTTCTTCAGGAGGGAAGAGAAGCAGAGCTGAAACCTCTCAAACCAAAAATGTTTCATGGACTTTGTAAATGTTCCAATACAACTTCATTTCATATCATTAATTATGACCAGAAAAAAGAGTTTATAGCCAAGGTCACATCCCTGCAAGTCTTTATTGCTTCAAGACAACAAGGGCAATGCATTCATTCTGACGATTCATGTGCATCTCAGCTTGTGTTGGATGCTGGCATTTACCAAGAGCTATGGACCAACCATACAATCCCTGCAGTCTGTGTCGGTTGTCAGTCGTCCAAGTGGAGGTAAATCAAGATGAGCAAAAAAAAAAAAAACTTGGCCTGCTAAAAGTTAGTTGAAGATGTTTTGCCTATCATCCAAGAGGCTTATTCATTTCTAGAGAGTCCTGATACTTATACTCCTGTTGCAAAAATCAACAACAAACGACCAGAACAGGAAAACCCGTTAGAAGTCGTTAACATTAATGTAGCCTCATAGGTAGCACGCTTAGCAGGAGCTAGCATAGCATTGCCAGTGTCTCCCATGGGCCGGTCCCAAGCCCGGACAAATGCAGAGGGATGTGGCAGGAATGGCATCCGGCGTAAATCTTTGCCAAAATTGACATGCAATCACCTGTAAATTTAGAAATAAGGCAGTCAGAAGGACAGTGAAGGTTGGAGATAAGCTCAGAGATGTCAGATGGTTTGGACATGTCCAGAGGAGAGATCTCAATCTCAATCAGCATTTATTGTCATTGTCAAATGACTAACAATGAAAATATGTTGGAGCGGCACACACTACATAGTTAACGAAAATGCATAATATGGTATAAATACTCCATAAATAGATAGATAGGGACTCTATTGGTAGAAGGATGTTGAGGATAGAACAGGGCTAGGGGTCAACCTAGGAGAAGATACATCGACTTCGTGAGGGAGGACATGAGAGTGGCTGGTTTTGGGCAGGACGATGCAAAGGACAAGGTGAAGTGGAGAAAGTTAATTTGCTGTGACAAACCCTGACGGGACAAGCCAAAAGTAGTAGTGGTAGTAGTAGGAGACGTCAACATTCATGAGGCAGTTATTGTCCCGCCCACCCTTGTGTGGGCTGTCATGTTGCGCTGCACCCAGGTGTGAAGGGTTGTTGTGGATCCTGGGTTTGGAGGCCAATACTGCATGGTGATATATGGTGTCTTGATCCTCCTCCTATGTTAACAGATAGTATCTCCAGTTTGACAAGAATGGATTCCCCCTCGTGTACAAGTCACTCACATGCACTGGACAGCATGCACTGGTGTTTTCTCTTTAGGGTGAACCAGCTTCTGTCTGAGTGTTTCCAGGATTGAAGTGTATGGGAATTTTGTCTTTATTGAAAATTCTCTTCAGCTTTTCTGAAACGCCAGTAATGTAAGGGATTAGGACCTGGTTTCCGTTTGCCTTCTCAATCCTGTTGATTGTTGTTTTTGTTGTTGGATTTGTTGGTTTTGAAAAATGCCCACTTGGGACAGCCACACGTCTTAAGAGAATTAGACAAAAAAAAACAGTCTGCCCATTGCGCTTCAACCAGAGGGTCATCGGTTTAAGTCCCGGCCCAGACAAAAATATGGAGTGTGCACTGGTGGCTGGAGAGGATCCAGTCTACATCCAGGGCATTGCTGATGTACCCTTGAGCAATGGCCCCTTGTCCTTATTTTGGATTTTAGCATGGGCCCCCAAAATAACCTAGCAGCAGCCCTGTTACAAACTATATTACAAACTAGCCCTATGGGTAAAAGCTGCTCTCCCAGAGACGAGTGTCAGGCATCTTAGCTGGCCTGCTATCCTGACTTCCCTCCCCTGAGCGGCCCGGATCGGCTGGAGATGAATAATCAGACTCATTACAGAAGCCTCTGGCCAGCTTCTCCATGCCACTGCATGTAATTAATCTACCTGAGCCAACTCACAGTGTAGGCTGCCCTAGGGAGGGGAGATGGGAGAAGCTAGGTGAGGGGAAGGGTAGGAGGAAAAGTAGATAAGGGGAAGAGAGGAAGGAACAGAATTAGGAAAGGTGGAGAGGAGATCAGAGGCAATGGTGGAATAAAAAAAAGGGAGAGGTGGCAAGAATAGTAAGGGATCACAAGTCACAACAAGAGGGAAGCATGAAAAAGGGACAAAGAGGGAGGGAGTGGAGAGCAAATGGGTCATAAAGGAGTAGAGGACAGGAGATGAAAGGAGTGTTTTTGTGATAAGAGAGAATAGAAGAACAGAGAGTCTAAGGTTGTTTTCACACTGTCGCTGTTTGGTCCCCTTTAAATGGACCAGAGTTCGCTTCTTCGGATGGTCCGATCCATTTGGACAGCGGACCATCTAACCCTAACCGTAGGTCATCTGAACTCTGGTGGGGATCAAACAAGCGAACTCTGGTCCGCCTGAAAACGTGGGTCTCGGTTCACTTGCAAGATATCCCTGGTTTGTTTCATTAGTTTCGTAAGCGGTGTGAAAGCTCACCGGACCAAACACAGGGCCAAATGCACGTAGTAACGCTACAAGCAGTGCATCTCTGGTAGAGGAAGTACAGTGGTACCTCTACTTACGAATTTAATCCGTTCTGGGAGTAGCTTCGTAACGTGAAAACTTCGTAAGTAGAGACGCATTTTGAATGTAAATGCACTAATCCGTTCCAAGCCCCGCAAAAGTATTGTAACGGTTCATGTTTTAGGAGTGTTCATTATTCCTACGCTGCAGAGAGTCCGCAAAGGCATCCAGGGAGGAGGGGCGGTGTGTGTGTGTGGGTGCCGCGAGGAGGAGGAGGGGAACGGGAGAGCTGCGTAGCTCCCGCAGCTTTCCCGTTCTCCTCCTCCTCGCGGCACCCACACACACAGAGAGTTACCCGTCGTGTGCTTATTCCAGCGTCCGACGGACGCTACATTATGATATTTTTTTAAAATATTAATCTACCTGTTAACTGTTACTTTTTGTCCTCTTTGTTTACTGGTCCTTTGCGGTGTTTTCTGCCTCGCGTTTCTTGAAAAACTGATCCAATGACGTCTGCTTTTGCCGGCTTTTGACAATCCGTCGGAAATGTGCGAGGCAGACGTCATCATAATGAGCAATAGCCCGACTTGTCAACACTTTTTCCGGGTGACACGAGGGGGACACGAATAGCGTGCTGGGATACACGCATACGCAACGGGTTGCCAGGCAGATTTTAGGCGATAGCCAATGGCAGAGCAGCTACAAGCAGCTATTTTTGACTTCGTAGCCTGAAACGCCTTCGTAACGAGAGGCAATATTTTCCCATTCAGATACTTCGTAACCTGAAACTTTCGGATGTAGGGACATTCGTAAGCTGAGGTACTACTGTACAACACACACCCCAAGTGCGATTGCTCTGCAAGGGAAGCTCAGCTTCCAAATAAACTAAAAGTGGTTAAATATGTACCGCTGTGTGTAGATCTCATTGACTAAATTATGAGCTAGAATGCCTTCATCTTTTGTTCATAATCAGCTACTTATCATAGGTAACTGTGATAACTCTCACGACTTCTCCCCGCAGCGCCACGGTGCTTTAACACAGTCGGCCGCTCAGCGTAGAGTGGGTTGTTCCACTGTGCGAAACTGGACGGTCATTGGATAAACGCTGGGCTTTGTCCCACCCATCAGCGTCTGTGGGGCTTGAATATTGGATGATCTGTGCGGTGGAATCCCTTTTTGATTGACAGTGAAATAAGCAAATCAGTAATCTTGAAGTATAAAGTTTTTCATTCCGTTGATCTGAACTGACCCAGCGACTTTGTCTTTGTTAAAAATGACTAGCGTTGTTTACATTGGCCAGAACAAAATGAGCTTCCCTCATTGAATGGCCAGCAGCCGCCTCTGGCGCACTCCATACCAAAACAAACATGGGAGAGGGAGGGACTTACCCTTCTACTTTGTCCAATCGACGAGCGCCCCTTTCAACCACGTGATGCTACTCAGAAAGTTCGCCTCGCGTTAGAAACCACAGTGTGAAAGCAGACCTTTCAACAAATTATAAATGCAACAATGTTGGGACTTTCAGCTCCCCAATTGAACTGAGTTCTCTTGGTCCAGTGTGAAAACAACCTTAGATGGGACAAGGGAAGGAGGGATGTGAGGTGTTAAAAGGAGTAAAAAAGAGGCAAGGGAGAAGCTATAAAAAGTATGAGGTGCGCACAAAGCCGTCCCTGGCCTCATTACAGTAACACATAAGCCTGGTGCGGGTTCATTCGTTATCTGCTCCTGCACTCGTTTATTCTTCTGCTACATGAATCTTCTCATGGATTGCATGTCTCCATGGATTGTATGGTGTGTGTGTGTGTGTGTGAGGGACTAAAAAGTGCCTATGTTAACAAAACAGAACAGCTGGCTTATAAGTGTGTGTGTGTGTGTGTGTGGAGGGGGGGGGGGGGGGGGGGTGCAAAGGTGTGTGTTTGGACGTTCATGTGGTGCAGGTCACCCTGGTGTAATTAGTCATCTTGAAGTATACCTGAGCGTGTATAAAAAAATACCCTGCTTGCACAAACAGACATAAATCCCCCATTTCAGTTCAGTTCCATTCACTTCAGTGCACTTTAATTCAATTTTTTGTATTTTTGCATGAATAAAAATTATAATGTTCACACATTTATATTAAAAACTAATAGGTGTAATGTAAATACCATTCATTTGCATTGTCACATTCCTCTGCCAATGGATTTTACATTTAAACAAAATCTTCATGTGTTTTTTGATGCTCTTTATATTTAAGTATTTAAATGATGCAAAGACAGTTATAAAACGAACATGAACTAAAATACATCTTCATTAACCTGGACTATGCAGTGCACACTGATTTTTTTGCTACCTGAGAAGATATAATATGAAACATTCCTAAAAATTACTGCATAAAACAACTTAATCTTTTACTGCATACAGGGGGTCGTCAACTTACGACGACAATTGGTTCCAAGCGTTTTGTCGTATCCTGACTTGGATATAAGTCGCCCCATGTTAAATTAGCGCGAGTATATTGTGATGCGGAAAATATCAGAGGAGAAAAGAGACAATTTCCTCTTGCTAGAAATCATGGGTAAGACCGCATAAACTGGCTCGCTTTTCGGCATGTCGTAAAAACAATCGACAATCCCCTGTATTTCTATCAAATTTGATACAAATGGCCGTCGGGATTATTTTCCTGAAAAACATGATGTATCCAGTCAGACACATACATCTGACTTTTGCGTGTGCAAAAATTCCAGATTTGGAACAAATGTTTGCAAATTAAAGGGTAAAATATATGCAGTTTCATGTTCATTTTTTTTAAACAAATTTATCAGCGGTTTCATTGAGAATATTTTCTGGCAGTTATTTCATGTTGAATGTTTTAAAGGGTAACAATGAGGACAACTGATGCTCAGCTGCATCGCCAAGACAACAAGCCCAAGGACACAACGTCATTGTACACATGTGCCAGACCAGAGCCGGGAATCGAACCGCCAACCTGATCATAGGACGACCCGCTCAAGCACCTGCGCCACCGTCACCCCATATGGAATTTTAAAGGATGAAGTGGAGCAGCCATTCTGAATGTGTTCTATATATGCGGTGTTTAATATAACAAAAGCCGAGAAACAAGTACAACCTGTGTGTATCCTCCTGAAACTGACTGTGCTTCGCAAAACATTGTGAAACAAACATACAGTGCACGCGTGCATGCACACACACACACACACACACATAGTGTATGCCAGTGTAATAAATCATGTAAAGCAGGTAGCTACTCATGCTTCGTTCTCCATCTGGTCCACATGATTAAGAAGAGGATCATGGACAATGTCAATATGTTTCATTTTCATGTTGGGCTTCAAAAACCCCGAGGAGGGTGTGTGTGTGTGTGTGTGTGTAAGTGCGTGCGTTTGTGTTGGCCAGGAACTGGTAGGTCTCCACAGAGCTTGCTGGCATTCTATCTATCTAAAAAGAAAGAGTCAGAATGAATGGATGAGTGCATTTCTACTTTCTATTTCTATGTATTACATACCTATTGAGGATACTGAATACAATGGCAGAAAGTAAACTGGTTCTCAATCATACCGATGACTAAAATGCTTGCTGATCATCTTTATTGAATATTATGTGTGCATTTGCCTAAAACAGATATATTTACAACTGAATCCTGTTTTCAAAAAACAACAAAAGTTGTAACAATTCAGATGTAAAGAAAAAAAGTTACACCTGAAAACAAATCTTAAATGTGCTCTAACAAACAATTTTATACTTAACTATCCAAAATACATTGTTGAAGTTTCTTGAAATGAACACCTCCCAGATCATGTATTTCACCTGTATATGAATGGTTGTAGCTTGGTCCTTCCTGCACTATGCTCCAGTGTGAGTGAGGGCAGAGAAAACTGAGCATCTGCAGTGGCTCCACCATACATCATAGGAAATATTTTGTGATCCGTGGAGAAAGCATAAGAGAGTGTAAATACATTATGTTTTTGTCTGCTCCTGCTCTCTGTCTCTCTATCACTCTCTCACTCTCTTTGTTTTTGACTCTCCTCCTACCTGTCCTTGTCTCTGTCCCTCCCACTCTGTCATTGACTGTCTGTCTTTCTAATGCTGTCTCTCTCTCCTTCTCAACCCAACCAGTCCAGACGGATAGCCTTAGGTGAGCCTGAGGTTCTGTCCAAGGTTTCTGCCTGATAAAAGGAAGGTTTTTTTTTGCCTCTGTCGCAAAAGTGCTTGCTCTTGTGGGTCAAGTTGGGCACTCTTTCCCCACTACACCTGTAAAGTGTCTTGAGATAACTTTCTGTATATGATCTGGCGCGATATAAATAAAAATGAATTGAAATTGAATTGGATTTCTCTCTTCATCTGTTTCTCCCTCACTTGTGTATAGGGATGGGAATCAAAAAACGGTTCTTGTTGAGAAATGGTTGCCAGTGTTTCAATCCCTTGGAATCATTTGCGACCAATTCCCCTATCGTTTCGAGCGGGTGCGAATGACGTCACTTCGCACCATGTGTTGCGACTTCACTCACCAGGCAGCCAGCAGGAAACATGGCGCCTAGGCGGCACAAATGTTCCAAAGTTTGGCTTTATTTCACAAAAAAAAAAAAACAGCTGGATAAGTTGCAATACTTGTGTTGTTTTTTATGCTTATGCCACAAGGGGGCGCAGGTACTCTGACGCTGAGATATAGAGACTGCAGAGGAAGCGTGAGGAGCGAGAGAATGCGAGTTGGAAGAATGCAGAGTTAATGTTAGAATGCGAGTTGTCTTCAATATGTCCTGACCTGAGTTCAGCTTAGTTTTTCTCTTCTACCCTCTCTCTTCCTTTATACTTATACCTCTATTGCCTCGTCTTGAATCCATCACTCTCTCCATTGTATTGTCACTGTCTGCACCTGACCCCCCTCCCACACACACACACATATCTTTTCGGTGACTCTTTGTCTTCTTTCTTTGTCTCTTCGCTTCCCTCTTTTCCATTTAGTGGCATTGCCAGACATGTGTGTGCGATTCTGTGTTGCCGTTTGTGTATTCATGTCCGTCATTCTACCGCAAAGCAATTCATCATAATTTTATCTCCAGCTACCTTAATTGGATCCCATCACAGTCCTACCTGAAGAGGAGAGACGCGGTAGCTGGAGAGTCGGAGGCACTTACTTGTCCACAGCACCACATGCATGGACCCACAAGCACACACACACACACTACATGTGTATCTTCATAAACAGCAGCAAAGTTGTGTTTGCAGCTAGTATATTTACTATTTTCAAATCATTTCAGTGCACTGAGGAAGATGATGTAGATCACATATGTCAAACTCAGGGCCCGGGGGCCAAATATGGCCCTCCAAGTCATTTTTTTGTGGCCCGCAAGAGCTGTGTGCAGACATTTGTTTTTGTAAAATGCTGCATCTGTCACACATGTTCTTAACAGCCCACGTTTGTTGGTTGTTCTGCAGTTCTGCCCCTCTCAACTGTGACAAAAGAGTTTTGAACAAAGTTAATGCCATAACTTGTGTTGGATGATATTTTTGCTGAGCGCCATATGTGGCCGGCTTTCAGGATCAGCACTGGACAGCTCCACAGGTAGTCGGCTACATATGGAGCTGTCCAGTGATGATCCCGAAAGTGCCGTCTTTTCCGCAGCATTGACTCGGGGAATGTTCTTTATCTTGCCCACTTTGGTTGTTTTTTTTTGGTTTGCGCATGTCCATGACAAGACAAGGTGGTGGCTTTTTGGTTTTGCTTTGATTGTGTATCGATTATCTTTGTTCCTGCGTGATGATTGCATTTGAATGGAACTTTTCCACATTATTAGATGTTTTAATTTATTCTCATCACAAACTTTGGTTCATACTATTTTTCTCATTTACAGTATGGCTTTATCGTTTTAAAAAAAACTGATATCAAAACTGAATATATTAACAGCATGTTAAGGAGTAGTTGCATTTATTTTACATTTAATTACATTACAGTTAGTTAAATTTTACAGTGTTACAGTTTACATTTGGCCTTTGGAGGGCAAACATAATGCGAATGTGGCCCTTGGAGAAAATGAGTTTGACACCCCTGATGTAGATGATGAGATGATTGTTTCACCTTCAGCACTATCTCCTCAGCTAAGTTAAATAGAATCGATGGTTGATTATGACTTTTTTATATACATATTAATCTTAACTTACAGCTGTTAATGTTTAGCAGCTAATTCTAGCACTATTCAACAGACTTTGAAGGACCCGGGTGACTGATGATAAATGACAAAAGACTAGAGCAATAACAACACAAAATATTGAACCCAACATTTACATTCATGAAGTCATGACAGGAATTTAGATTGAAGTGGGAGACAAGGCATAACTTATATTTCTAAAACATAGAAGAACTGTGGAAGCCATCTTTACGATAAAAAAATCCACCATGCATGGCAGGGGTGCTCACACCTTTTCAGCATGCGAGCTACTTATAAAATTAACATAGCATAATGCTAAACATAGCATTATTTTCAAATATATTGAGGATTCTTTATTTACAATGTATGTTCATGTACCCTGCGTAACCGCATGAGCCAATATTGCACAACACAATTGAATTAACTCTGAACATTTTTTTGTAATTACATCAGGTTTGGAAGGACTTCTTGTTATTCTTGATGACGTGACTCATGCAGAACAACGCCTCGGTGGCAACTTTCACTTTTGAAGTATGTTGTGTGAAAAATGACCGCTGTCCGGACAACTGGGATTTTAATTCATTAACCTTTCTTTTTCTCAGCTCGCTTTTCGGTGGAAAGTCGGTGTCGTATTTTCCACGAACAATCCGAAAATGTCGCTCCACATTTTTGTCTTCTTACTCGGTCCAGCAATGGTGATAAGCTTTAGTTTTGAAGAAAAAAGCGAGGGCTTAAAATCGGAGATAACTCGTGACTAGCTTGTTAGTTTCGCTGCACTTAGCACCTTTTTGCACATGTGCGGTGACCTAAAGGTCAGAAAAATTACGTTGTCACCTGACTGGCTGCCCTGCATGTCAATCAAACAATATGTCATGCGATCGACGTATTGAGCACCCCTGATGTATGGCATGTATGGCACCATTAATAATTGGTCAGACCCACTTCACAATTCAGAAACTCTTTCTGTTCCTTTTGTAGAGAAGAAGGGCTTGATGGGTAGAACTTGAACAACACATGGCAATGTGTTCTGCTACCAGCGGTAATGCGCCAGCGGGCTAAATGTCCCTTTCCCAAAGCCACACACATTGGCTCCTGCTGCCTTTAACCCCTTTGTCCCGAACAGGTCGCTGGTACTCCTGTTGTCGTTGCCTGGTTTTACGGTAATATGCACCACCATTACCGGGAAACGGTGCAGGTGCTCCGGTTGTAAAGACTGACTTTGACCACCAGGTGGTGCTGGTGCCACAGCCGTAATGGCGGTTGGGTGCGCCCAAACTACCCGGGCTTAAAGGGTTAACTACACAGACTCACTACCGGGCCGATCACCGTGAGCAAGCGAGGTGTCCAGCTTGCATGTTAATCATAGATCTCGTTAAGTACGGTAAGTCGTAATTGGTGTCATAAAATGTCTCCCCTCTGCCTCATGACCTGATTGGAGCTGAGGAAATAAATTTTGCTGAAATGGTTGCTTCCTATTAATGGTGACAGTTTGACTGAGGGCTAAGAGGCAGGAATGAGGAGTGAGAATGAAGAGAGAGTCGCTTTGTGACAGTCAGCGCCTCTGGTCATACGCCTCAGCTCCAGGTCCTTAACCAGTCTATTCCTGCTGGTCTATCTGACTTGAACTACAACTGTTCAGGAATAATACAGCCTTGAACAACGGTCCAGTCTTTTCCTGACTCGGTTCCATGCCCAACGGGAGTTCCTTAGCCCCCGTAACATTTTTGAAGCTTCATGGTTGGCTGATATTGGCCTTGATGATGATTATTAGACACTAAGATTATAGTGTTTGAAAGCAGCCACTTTAAGAATGTAGCTTTTTCACATGAAAGAAGGTCTAGCTTGTTGAGAAATTTGTATAATAAAATGTGTTATATTTCAAAGATAAAGTGATAATACATGTAATAAACTATATTTATGTAGTCGTTTTCTGAATAAGGTTTCAAAGCGCCAGGTAGAAAAGGAAAACAAGAAAGCTGATCCTGAGGACTATATGTAGCTGGCTTCTTATTGATCTGTCCAGTGCTGATACTGGGCGCTATATGGAGCTGGCTACATATGGAGCTGTCCAGTGCTGATCCTGAGCAGCATATGTAACCGGCTACATATGGCGCTCAGCAAAAATATCATCCAACACAAGTTATGGCATTAACTTTGTTCAAAACTCTTTTGTCACAGTTGAGAGGGGTAGAACTGCAGTACAACCAACAAATGTGGGCTGTTTTAATTTCTTAAACACATTGCAGAAAACTTTCCTCCATTCTCCCGAAACTCTAAACACAACACACTTTTCTAAAGCTACATACACAAAACTCAAACTTTCACACCAAAACAGCTGCTCAAAGCCCACAAGTGTAAAAAGGTATTGTTTTCCAGAAAGCCACACATAACCAAATAACACACAATCTCGTAACGTAAAGTAATGACAGTGCGAGTTTGTCTGCTCTCCCTCCTCTGACAGTCTCATCCCATTGTGGTGCACGTTTGGAACCTTCAGCAAACTGCACGCTGAACTGGCTTTTAACAAGTGTCACGTTAAATGAATGAAACCCAGCGTGTTCAAATTTTGCAGACTGTGGCAAGACAAATGTGTTTAGATTCATGAGAAAAGGGGGATTGTGTTTTGTGAATGTTGTGTCTTCATGTGAAATGTGTTTATGGTTTTGGCAAATGGGGGCTAGTTTTATTAAATGTGTTTTAGTGAACTGGTCATTTGGTTTAGAGGATTGGGTTGGAGCCTTACCGTGGCCTTCTGACACTGTAGGCTGGTTCTGTTGAACCTCAGAGCCGGGACACTATGTGTGTTTCCCTGGATGTGGAATATGCACTCATAGTTCTTCTGCCCAGACTGTGGCTGTGGGAGGTTTTGGGCCAGCAGGCTGATTGGCCTCATCACTCCAGCAGGGATATAGATCTGGGTGGAGGGCAGGATCTGAGGACACTCCTTGAGATGAGAGAGAAAACAAAACATGAATAAACAAATTGAAACATGACTGGGAAAGAAAGCATATAGTAATCTGGATTGACAGACGGTGCTGCAGAAACAGAGGAAAAAGATCAAGCTATTTAATCACACTGGTAAGGAATAATTGTAGATGAAGTGGCACCATGGTATTACAGAACTCCCTTATGCCCATAATTATCCATTAATTCATTCTTCCCAACCGCCTAATTCCAAAGTCTGACATACTTTGTTCTGCTGATGGAAAATGTCTGAAGATGCAGAACTAAAACTTCCACTTACAAAATGATCAGTGCTCTTCAGAATCATGCTGTGTCCTATTTGTGAACCAGTGATTAATAAATGTGGCAGTTAGTTGTCAAAATGAGAGCATTCCATTTTGGAATTAACCCCCTCCCAATAACAATGGCATTGGACATGTTTGTACCTGAATGAATGCACCAACGGATACTCTGACTCTTTCATTGTGGACTTAAACAAAGACAGTGTTAATTGTACTGCAGTGCTGTGTGTACTGTGAAACAGCCACAATAATTGAAGGATTATAACTGAAGTGGCATTTTTCAGTCTTAAGTCAATGAAAGAAACATTAGCCGTCTGTCAGCTGGAATCTGTTTCACCATCTTTACATTATATGTCTTTAAGTAATTTAGCATTTAAACTGAATATTATTGGGGTCAGGAATTATGCTCCTGTTGTATTAATAAATTATTAAACTCTACAGGGTGTTTCATATCAGTATGTTGAATTTACTTCGTATACAAGTGATGCAAAAAATATCACATCTGTTTGTCAAGCTTCCACTCAAGGCAAGTTTCAATCAATTTAAAAGCGTTTGAATATGATGCAGTGATAGTAAATTGGTCCAGATCATTTTCGACTTGCAACCCATGCGCCTCGCCACTGTTCGACTTTGACCGCACTATTCTGTTTAGTCTGTTTTCGAGCGAACGACCGTTTCTTTGGTCTCACCCACGATGCCTACTCAGAGGAAATTGTCTCTTTCTACTCCGATATTTTCCGTATCATGATGCAGAATCAGAATCAGAATCAGAACGTGTTTATTGCCATTGTCAGTGAGGGTTCACAGACTAGGAATGTTTCTCGGTGAAGTCGTGCTTCAAACCCATGTTTGTTTTATAGGAGGGTGTAATCAGGTTGTTGTTTGAGCTCCCTCTAGTATTGTACTGTGGGTGTCACTAAATCTTTGAATGTGTTTATTCAGGTATGCAGGGATTGAGGGGACATTTGAGGTTTCAGTGAGGTGAAGTATAATAAAGAGTTAGTAATATAAAATAGTATGCAAATGTCCTGATTGAATACAGTACAGCCCTTCAAGCCTTAAAGCTGAAACCAGGTAGACAGAGTGATTCCCTCACACCCTGTGTAGGAAATGACTAAACGCACACAAAATAAAGCAGACAGACAAACTTCGACACTTTACCGGCCGGGTGAGGCCTTTGTTTGTCCAGCAGCTACAAAGAAAGACCCCCACCGACAGGGTCCTCTTGGACCTTTTATTGACACTGTAAAAGTAGGTGGTTCTCAGCTCTTTGCATAGACCCCTACCCCCTTCAACAACTCAGAGACAAAGGAATTCCTCCAGAGAAACCCTCGTGGCTTCTTCCATTTTAAAGACTATCCTATGTGCCAATGGAAATGAAATAATAACTCTGACACAGGTCCAAACGTGGCCAGGGGGGAAGACGCAAGGTGACAAATAAGAACACCATGCCATCTAACTGGCATAACTTCCTGAGGCACAATAACAAGACAGTTGTATCACTTTCTTGCTGACAAAGTTGCACAAATGTTTGCCCAAAATATGGTCATTCTCAGAAAGGGACCTGCTGTCATCCGTACTCATTGAACTGGTCTTGATGGACTAGATAAATGCTCACGAGAAAGCGGTAGCCAAACATGGTAGCCAATCCATCATGATCAAGACAAATTACACAGATGATCCTGTCTTAGCACATAAGTGTCTTCGCCTTTTTCCAATAGGCTGGACTACAGTAGATGTGGGTTGCATTTGTGCAAGGTCAGGGCCTTCGCTGAATGAGTGCACATGACATATTTCAGTATGTTGGCTAGGAGAAGGTCAAAGGCATGCTATTCTTGCATACCCTTACAGGATGTGACACCGTGTCAGCCTTCTGCAACAAAGGAAATAAAACTGCTTGGCAGACATGGGACATATGTCCAGAGGTCTCGCCTATATTCTCTAAACTGGGTATTTACCCTCCCACACTGGAGGATTGTGACCTAGAGATTCTAGATAAGTTTGTCATCCTAATGTATGACAGATCCAGCACAACAGCTGCTACTGTGGATGAGGTCCAGCTTGACATATTCGCCATAAAGCAGAGGCCTTATGAGTCAATTCCACCAACCAGAGCAGCTCGTCTGGACAGCCAACTCTCCAATAGCCAAGACTTGCGAACAACTCACCAAATGTGGCTGTAAATCTGGCTGTTGTGGCAGGTGCAAGTGCCATAAACTGTGTCTCATGAGTACAGCTCTGTGCAGTTGTAACTCATATATGCTGTATCTTATGAACCGTAATAGATGTGCATGGTACCAAAATATCTGCTTTTATCAACGTCTAAATACTGTACTGCATTTATGATTACTTCAAGTTAATGGCAGACATCTTGGCATTTTCATATAACCATATTCACTTAATAACAATTAATTTTACACATTTCTAGCTACCCCAAGTCTGTACAATAATCTATATGCTGTATCTCAAGAGCTGTAATAGATACAGACATGTACTTGGTACCAAATGATCAGCAATACCCAAATTTATATTCAACTTTAATACATATATGAGGCTTAAAATCAATGCATGTTGATTTATAAAGGAGACAACTAATTTTTGGGCAGACATATTGATGATTATGGCTACATGTGCAATTATCTGCTCCACTATGGCAGATTTTTATATCTGCAATAATAAATCAGGATGAAGTATTTTCTATTTAATAAGGAATGAATAGCTCCATTCAAATATGCCGGCAGCCTTGTCTCTGCAGCGTAATCTCAGTATCTCAGCGTCTGCCTCTGTGCAGAGGTGCTGTCTAATGGAGCAGCAGTAATGAGTTGTAGATTGGTCTGGGAATGCGGGAGGGGTTAACAAAATGGCACCAGGAGACACCACTCCTCCTATCATGACAATACAGCACACTGCCTCAGCCACAAATAGGGTTGCCAACCGTCCCTTGAAATAGGGAATCGTCCCTTTTTTTTTTTTTAAATAGGTGCGTTCCATATGAATTATTGTGAATTATTATTATTATTATTTTTTTCATGAATGATTTCCCCCCTCTGGTTTTCGGCCAATCAGTGCCAAATGGGGTTGTCGAAGACCCTCCACCTCTCGCGGCTTGCCTCGCCCAGGAACGACATCATGACTGATTTTTACAACGTTTGAAAGACAAATGGCTTCTCATTGCTGAAAATAAAATACACTTTTTTTCAGATCTGACGGTATCGGACTGAGAGAGCCCACTTCCCCGCTCAACCCAGAAAGAGTCAGGAAAGAACAAAAGCAGCTTCAGAAGTACAGACGAGAGTGGGAGGAACAACATACACAGTTAGAAAGTATAAGCGCGAACTGCGCTTTTGGTCCCAGAGTGTTTCTCGTGGCTCGTGGAGCAGCAGGCTGGAGAACAACATCCCAGCACCGCCAGCATCTCCAGAAGCTGACAGTGTAATGATCATTGGAATGTTAAGGAACAGCAGGTTTATGTTACAAACAATATGAATATATATAATTAAAAAGAATCCCGGATACTACAACGTAAGTATTACAAAAAAAACTATTTGGTTGCTTAGAGGTTAACAGGCACTCAGTGAATGTGTTCACAAGAAAGATGAAAATGTATCAAATATATACTAAAATTGTACTCATTATATGTCATTAATCTACCACTAATTCTTTACTGTGTATTGCTATGATACTACAACAGAGTAAATACAATGTATGTCCCTGATTTGATTAATAAGAGAGACAAATGAATAAACAAGAAATGATCTGGTAAGCATAAAATACTTAACCGCATAGAAATTTAAAAGGGATTAACATTCCGAGAGTTGCACTTCTCAGAACGTGGTGTGGACGGCTGTCTCTCAAGGAGCGCTCAATAAGATGTCTATCATCAGCCACACCTTGAGCATCTACTGGCTATGTAGAACGGAGCTTCTCAAAAATGGCCAGTAGAAACAGGTGCTCTGTGGAACTCATTCTGAGTGAACGCTTTAGTACTGTTAACTTTGAGCAGTGCTGTTCTGATTTTTACAACTTTGAAAGACAAAGGGCTTCTCATTGCTGGTGGAGCGAAAGAAATACACTTTAAATAAAACGTAACCATTTGCACTCAGTAATATAATACAGTAATATAATATAGGACAATGGTTGTTATCAGGCCATTATATAGTTTATGTTGGCTACTGTATGTAATTTACAGACGTTTATGACTACATGTTTGTATATTCAGTATTAAAGTCCATTTTAAACTATGACTGTTTTAAACTATGAATTTTACTTATCCTGATGAAAGACGATAGTTTAATCTTTCATTTTGTAGTTTTAGTGTTTGCATAGTCATAGTAGAGAATATTCTGTGGGGATTGGAAGATAGGGCAAAATGAGCAAAAACTGGGGCACTCTACACACTGAACTGAAAATGACTGGCACTAAATGAGTTAATATGTTGTTATATGTTCCTTTAAATGAGTCAATATTTCCGATTTAAGCATGACTCATATGGCTCTGGATAATGTGAAGCTTGGTGGTGTTGAATGTCCAGTGCTATCAGCCAACCTTATAATCACCTTCCAAATAACAGAAGGCAATTAATGGGTGATAAATCAAAGTGCTGCCTTTTTCAGTAATGAACAAAAGGTAAAAAAAATAAAAAATAAAAACAGCACAAGCTCCCCATCCAAATATGGATAAAAGAATAAATTAAATCTGTAAACCTTTAAACATCAATGCCTCTTTAACTGGTAGCTTTGCTGTCATAGTCTAATTGCAGTTTGCTCGTTTAGTAACGTCAACTTGTAGCCATTAACAGGAGGTTGGGAGGTTTTTGGCGGGTCATATTGACAGACAACCTGACGTGATATAAATATGTCGATGTCATTCTAGGAAGAAAGGAGGAAGTGGAAAGGGATTAGAGCGCAGAGACAGAGAAAGATCAAATCAATGCCAAGCGAGCCCAGCGAAGCAGACTGTCAATTAGTGAGTCTGACACTCAAAGCATTCACAGATGGCAACACACCGCTAATGAACTGCTTCTAGCCTCTAAAAAAAACGCCGAGAATGACAAAAAGGAAACGGTGGAATTGGCTCCTCTGAGGAGAAGGAAGTTTAGCGTGTGAAGTCGTAGTCGTTGTGAATGTTGGAAGGACTGGGATCAAAAGTCTTTCCCTCCCAAGGCCTGTTCCTTATTACCGATGCACCAGAGTCAGCATCAGAAGCGCACTGTCACAGTCCTATGCATGACAACACATAAAACACACATTAACGGCACACAGACACACAATCACATCAACACAGAAAGAAAAGAGAGGGTAGCAGGAGTGAGCGAACATAAAAGGAGGCGTTTCGTGAGGAGTGGTGACAGATGTCAAAGCTGAGTCTGGATCACGTAGCAGAGCAGTTCTACACAATGAGACACAACAATCTCTTTACCTGAGGGATTCATCTTATCCCTCTCTTTCTTCCTCTCACTCACACCTGATCTTTTCTTTGCGCCTTCCTTCTGTTCATATTGCTTTCCCATCTTTATTCTATCAAGGCATGAAAGTTATCTTAGCAGTGTCCTCTTTTCCACCATAACTTACTTGTGAGCCTGTCTGGCTCCCAGTCATGGCCACTGAAAGCTTACCATTGGAACCACCAGCACACATCATCTCCAGTTAAATGCCTTGTTGAGACATCAATTTACTGCAGTGCAAGTTAAGGGATGAGTGAGGCTGTGGAGGATGAGCAGAGCTGAGCCATCAAGTAAGAACAGCAGAGGAGAGGCGAGGCGAGAAAGAGAGGAGGAGGACATGAGACCCGAGATCTTTGGTACAATAAACTTGCTTATTAAACTGCGGGATGAGAGTAGATGAGGTGAAGTCACCAATGGGAAAAGGTCAGGGTGGCAACATGGGGGGTCGTACTCACCATTTATATAAATAAATAAAATACATAATCGTCTCGCCCGCCCGGTGTCTCCTTCAAGCTCCGGTCCGGTTGAGGGTTCTGCGCAGGATCTTAGCTGTTCCTAGGACAGCTCTCTTCTGCACGGAGATGTCGGACATTGTTCCTGCTATCTGCTAGAGCCATGCACCAAGCTATATAACTGATATAAACCCAGAAAGACTGTGTATCTCAGAGAGCATTAACACTAACACTAACCACACACACACTTGTCCTCTGGCTCTGTGCAGTGTTTTACAGTAGCCTTGGGACCGATTCACAGACAACATGATCAAAAGTGGGAAGGTGAACCTTCAACTAAGTCAACCCTCTGTACTGCCAATGAAAATGACCAATAAAAACACAATTTCCATTCGGTGGACAGCTGCAGACCAGATTTTCTCCAACGTAACAATCGTCTCTTGATACGTTGCTAAAAAAACCCAGCCGTGAACTAGCGAAAATTAATTAAAAGAAACAAAAGTCTTTGGAGAGCTTCTTTGCTAAGGAAAAAAGTCCAACTGGGGAGGAAGAAAAGGAGGAAGAAGAGGAGGCGTTGACCTCCAAAAAGAGAAACCAGGATTAAGACTTAAAACACGGTTTATCAACAGCTGACTGGCTTCATTAACGAGCAATGCAAGGTTCAAAACTTCTTCGGCACATAGAGACCAAGAACCCTGGATTAAAAAACAAGAATGTGGAATTTATGAAACAAAAAACCATGAAGGACAGAAGTAATTATTGTGACCACAATTTATGGTGAGTAGATATTGTGTAACTATTAAATACAAGTGCATAATATAAAGATTTCACGGCATGAAACCGGTCCGTGGCAGGAAAAAGGTTGGGGACCACTGTGTTAAATTACGTGGCGGCCACTTGGAAATTAAAGATATACCTTTAGACACATAGCATGACTGTTAATGACCAACAATAATGCATCAGTTTCATTAGCATGACTTCTCCATTGCTAGCCATATGATGATGATGAATATATTTATTAGATAGAATGTTAGCGTACAAGTACAGTCACACAGTAGCATGTATTACAGTACAAGTACAGTCAAACAGTAGCATGTATTACAGTACAAATAAAGTCAAACATCCTGTCTAAGAGGAGCATTTCAAAAAAGCCCTTGCGGTCTTGTTTCCGTTGAAAGTCCTTAGTACATAAATCATCAACATTTAACAATACAAATAAAACCAGTATTAAATTACTCAATTCATGCAAAATAACATTAGAAAAATAAAAATTATTTTACACCACAGATGCAAACTAACAATAAATTAACAATAAATCACACCACAGATGCAAAATGACAATGAATGTCAATAAATTACATAAATTACAATAAATACCAAGACACTTAATATGTGCAACGTAGGTGGACAAAAAAAAAAGGGGTGGGGTTGATCCGGAGAGAGTCGCGATGACTATCTCCGTTTCTGTCCCCCTAAAAGGTGTATTTTTAGGGCCGTTTTGAAGGAGGCCAAAGAGGTGCATGTTTTGAGGGCAGGAGTCAAACAGTTCCACCCTTGGGTGGCTGTATTATAAAAATATGATTTACCCATGTTGGTCCTATAGGAGGGGGTAATCAGGTTGTTGTTTGAGCTCCCTATGGATGCTTTAATGACACAGAGCAACCTAAAAGACAGAGCATACCATAAGGCCCACAGCCATTGGCAGCCAGCACATAGAGGACATCCTGTGTTGGAAGACACTGTGGATAATTATTCAGCTTTTGCCTGCAAGCTTTTCACCACTAAGATGGTCTTGAAATGTGCTGTTATGGTCAATACTTTTAGCTCGGCAACCAATCGGCTCAGTTTCTCTCACAGATCAATTGAACTTTCTCAATAGACTGTCAATAGTCAATAATACTTTCAAAATAAATTGGTGCATATGCTCCCCGATTCCGAGACATTAGCAGATGCTCAGCCGAGCACGTCACGACCCGAAGTGGGGACGTGATTTCTTACGTTTCTGTTCCCCTAAAAGGTGTATGTTTAGGGCCGTTTTGAAGGAGGCCAAAGAGGTACATGTTAGTAGGATTTAGTACATAAGTACATTTAGTACATTTAGTACATAAATCCTTAGATTTATGTACTAAGGACTTTCAACGGAAACAAGACCGCAAGGGCTTTTTTGAAATGCTCCTCTTAGACAGGATGTTTGACTGTACTTGTACTGTAATACATGCTACTGTGTGACTGTACTTGTACTCTAACATTCTATCGAATAAATATATTCATCATCATCACTGATGTACTGGCGATTTGTTCATTGAGTACTCCGCCTCTCGCCAGTATCAGTGCCAACCATTTCCACTAATAGCTGTTACATTCAAAGGCACATTAAGTCAACTTAATTTTTCATTTATTTAATTGTTTTAATTCCCTAATTTCTGATGTCTTTGTATCAGGATGGACAACATCATATTTATGGTGATGAGGCCACCCATGACACCACCTCAATGAGGTACTGACAGCCCCAGAGTTTGATGGATGAGGGCCTCCATGTGTGTGCGTGTCAGGAGGTCACCACAGTGTAGAGCATCCCCGCTGATTAGCGTTACGGTCCAATGAACCACATCAGAAAGGAGGGGACAAGACCACATCAACCACCACTGTTACAGTCACACACACACACACACACACACACACACACACACGAGTATATATATATATATATCCAGAAAGAAAGACAGATCTGAAATGATGACAACATTTCCCAAGAGACAAAGTGTACGACTCATCTGTTGAGCAATGTGCCAGTTTTAGACGTTAATATAGCTATGCCCTTTGAGAATGAATCTCAAAGAAACCAACGCAAACACACACCAGAGAATACTACGATATCGTGTAATGGGTCATGACAATAATCCCAGTGGATCTCTCAAATTAATGAAGACACAGACCGGTCATGAGGTTGTATCTCTAAAAATGTCCTCTATTTTTCTGCTCGCATCTTTTGTTCTCTCTCTTTTTTTCATTAACCTTTTGTTATAGCTGTCTTTTCCATCCCCACAGGAAACAGAAGGAGACAAGTCAAAATGATGACAGCTTAATCAACCGATAATTCGCTTGTATTGACCACTGAACTTGTTGCTTTTCCTCTGCTTCAGATTATAAAAAATAATACAGACCCATCAATCACAGAGCTCTAAGTTAGCACATCAAAAATAACATTGTTCATCATCATAAAATAAAGTGCTGAAATAACATCAAGCAATCACTTCTAGTAGGTTACAGTCAGAGGACTTAGCAGCTACTCTGACCAAACGTGGGGTGTCTCCTCCAGTTTGGTTCGGTGAAGAGCTTTGCTCTGGCTCGCTAAGTTGCTAACGTTAGCTGTGTCTGCACTCACGACTGGGTGCTTTGCGTTCCTCTCCACTACTCTCCCGCCCACCTAAAATAGGAGCCCATCAGCTTGTGCTAAACAAGGCCAAAAGCAATAACAGCCAATCAGTGTCCACTTGAAGGTGTCACTGACTATTCCACCCCCAACAACTCAAGTAAAAAAAGCCCAACGAATGAAAACGGGTTTTAAAAAAACGGCAATCCAGAAACAGTCAAGTTAGAGATTAAAAATTAGATTAATGTGATCAAAAAACACAACCCGCTAAGTATGACTGTAATTAATTAATTGCAATTAACTGAATAATTTGACACCCATAGTTTTATTAGACTGTAGATTAATTAACAGTTTCATTATTATGAAACATTATTATTATTACCAAGGCCAAAGGTGTCATGTATTTCACGATGTTTGTCTGTTAGTAGCATTACTGATACAAAAATAATCTGGATTTCCTATGTATGTGTAATGTAGGCTTTTTCAAATAATCCTATCTTAAAATAGGCATTCAATTCACTCACCAAAAAGCACAGTAATAAAGCGGTCCAATATGCACTAGCTTGAAAAATGTATTCTGGATCTGATCCAGAATGAGGTCAGGAAAAACTATTTTTATTTCTCAAGGTTGGTGTATATTGGTACAAAGAACAATTTATAACCTTTTGATGGTGATCTGGATCACCATGTGAATAATGTAAATCCAGTTAGGAGGGGAATGAGCTGCTTGGCAGAGGTTTGTGCTCTCTGAGTGCTTTTCTAGTTATTATTATTAATGTGTTAAAATGTTTAATTTAAAATACACTTTTAAACCTGCTATATAATTACGTCTTTTTTTATCACGGCAAGATCAAAATATTGGGGCAAATAAAGTGATGTGGTACTTACGACCAGTAAGTACTGTATGATGCAACACAGAAAATGTGATATCTCTTTTTATCCTGCAGGGTCAGAATTTGTTCCTTCTTCCTATGAGAAAAATGATAGTGCTACTTGTCATCTGGGACACAATAGATTCAACCCAGGAAGTACAAAGCAATCATGTGCTCTGCTCAATAAAATACACTTTGAGCTCTGCTAGAAGCCTTTGGTGGTCACTCACTCTGCAGCCAATTACTATGGGAGATATGTAGCGGAGTGGGTGAAGTTGTAAAGATGAAGTGCATAAAGTTTGACACTTATGAATGTCTACATTTCTCCAGTTTAAGACAATGGTGATCAGTGGCCACGGGCCGAAGCAGGTAAGAACCCAAATGCACGACAGACAAGGAGATTTCCAGAAACTGATCTTTATTGTCAAAAACCAGGTAGTCAGTCAGTCCGAAACAGCAGACTAAACCGGATAAGGGCAGGCAATGAGGCAGTTCCAGAAAACAGGCAGCGGTCATGAACCAAGCAATCAGAGCAGACTGGCAGACAGGGCCAAAGTAGGAGGCAAATAGACAGAATCCCAGAATCAGGACACAGGAGGTCAAGCTGGAAAGAAGGAATCATCACTAACAATCTGGCAGATGGGTGTGGCAGGAGCAGAGTTTAAGTAGTGTCTGGACTAATGAGGCATGAGTTGCAGGTGATAGCAGAAACACAGCCTCCAGCTGTGACGATTCACCCTCACAACGTTCTCAATAAGGAAGGTAAATGAAGAATCAAATCATCTTATCTACTCCAGATGTTTTTATCCTCTCCTGAATATGTTGACGGACTGAACGGATGTATACCACATTCCACTGTCCCTGCTCTTCAGCACACCATTCAACAGTTTGGTGGCCATTAAATTCATCCAATGAGACAACGAGCACAATCAAAACTCTTTCAAAACTAGTTTTCCATATTTGATTACTCATCTGCCTTCAACGCAACACTGTAGTGCTGTTTATTAAGGCTTTAGCTTGAAGTAGCAGGTTCACACAAGAAACAGCAAAGGACACGGAGCATCATCCGGGGAGACATATATGACTGATGCACGTAAGAACAGTTAATAATACAAAAATGTCCAGTTCGACGTTATGTGAGTGTGTGTGTGTGTAGGCATGCATGGGAGAGAACACGTGAATTTAAGCCATGAATAAGACAATGAGCAATAATATTAAAGATGCTTTGGTTCTTCTGTGACTGAATGGCTCGTGACTTAGAATGTAATCTACTTATTTTCCACGCGGAAAATAAAGGTCTGTGACATAAATGACCAAGAAATGATGCCATCAAACAATTTTAAGGCACTGAGATGCCAAGAGAGAAAGAAGTAAAGCAGATAGCATGAACTACATGACATGGAATTCTTGAGTAGATGCTCAGGAGACGTGAGGCACGGAGAGTGTTACGACCCTCGAGTGGAGTTTCATCTCTTATAGCTTAACGTCGCTCACATCCATCCCTCTCCTTTCATCGACTTTGTGGCTTGCACCATGCCTTTCTGTCAACACTGACGTGTTATATAGGATCCATGTATGTATTTGATTTATATGCAACTAATTAACTGTTATTAACTGTAATTCATTGTTAATTGTGAAACTAAAGGGCCAGAAATCCTAAAAAGTTGATTCAAATTCATTAAAGGGAAATGTACAGAATACAAAATCACAGTTTTATGGAATACAATTCTTTGCAAATGGTGTTTTTCTAATTCTTTATGCTCAGTATGCTCATGCTTGTTTTAGCAGACTTGCCTCTTCTCTAACAACTAGGCCACGGCCACAGTGCTCATGTTACTTTTTTTTTTTTTGCAGACGCTTCTCTTCTCATCTGTCTCTCTCCATTAAACACGGCAACGATCAGAGAGGCATCTTTAAGCTTTAATAGACTTTGAATAATTAATACATATCTACACGTGCACACACACACACACACACACACACACACACGCGGCTGACTGTCAGAGTCAGGCAAGTCCCCCGCTGCCCAGCCAGAGCATCGCAGAAAGCAAGCTGCTATATGCAAGCCTCAAAGCCTCCGAGCTCTGTAATTGAGAGCTGTGTGGCAGCCCAAACCCCAGAAAACAGCAACAACGGAGAGACAGCTCTATAAGTTTGACATCCTTATCTGAGAGATACAAAGAAATGCTGCCGAGACCATTCTAACTGACTTGTTGAAGAAATTAGTGAGCGGGTAAACAAGAAGAATGAACTCAGACGGCTAAAAATCAGGAAGCACAATGTGTTTTAAGAAGAAGAAGAAAGCTTTATTGTTGTTAGTTAATTGCATGCCAGACACAATATAGAGACACGATGGAATTATAAGTACTGTCACGAACCAAGGCAGGTAAGAACCCAAATGCACGACAGTACAGTGGGAATCCAAAAACAGAGCTTTATTTCCAGTTACCAGGAAGTCAGTCCAGATCAGCAGACAAAGCAGGATTGGGGCAGGCACAGAGACAGTTCCAGGGATCAGGCAAAGGTCATACACGGGAAGTCAGGACTATCAGGCAGACAAATCTCAAGGAGCAGGCGAGTAGACAGAATCTGGGAATCAGGCAGGGTCAGTGCACGGGAGGTCTACTCTGTGAGTATTCCTTAAGTGATGGGTCCAAAGAAAGTGAGTGGTGAGGTTGGCAGTAAGAGGAAAAAAATGCATGATCAAGACGGAAATGAATCATATGATTATTGATTAACGTGACCGTGGTGTCCGTGTAAGTGATTTGGCACAACGGTACGAGCGGCATGTACAATCCTCAAACAGAAGGATGCTATCAAGAACACAAAGCCTTCCAAAGGCATAACTAGAATGTCTAAGTTTATGTCAGTGTATGTGTAAGGTACTAGTGTTGTAGTCGAGAGCACACCAACCGAGACCTTTGGAGGTTGAGACCGAGACCTTATAGATCAAAGACAAATCACAATGAAATAGAACATAATGACCAGTATCTTTTTTTCACCACGTTTTAAACAAAAACAAATGCTAATTTTTTAAAGGTCCCATATTATACCCTTTTACCAAACCTGGGGCAACAATTAAAACATTTAAAAAGAAAATATAAAAACATCACTTAACATTGGAACAAATTAGAAATTCTATTGGAGGATGTGCCAATACGTATTTCAGTACGTGGCAACCTGTTTTGAATCTCATAAAAAAAAGCTAGATATCTCTCTTATTCTGGAATAGTCTTATTGATAGGAGTCTGTGACTAATATTTGTGACATTTTTATTTATTTATTTATTATTATTATTAATTTATTTTTATGGTGCAACAGGGTGGGCATGTTCATGGGTTTGGGTGTATAAAAAAAAGTGATGACTGTATTATGCTTTTGTGAATGACTTGATGTGTAATAAAAATACTTTGGGGGGGAAATTAAAAAAAAAAGAAAAATGTACGCCATTAATACGTGGGACATGAAGTAACCTGAGTAAAATGCAACACCCTGCAAAATAAATTACTGTCTTCTTAATTATAAAACATATTGTGGTCAATAAATGAAAAGGGAGGCAGGAAATAGACAGGGAAATAAATGCAAAGCTCCTTTGCTGTTACTTTTGCTGTTTTTTTTTATCATTGTCTTATTTTTCCCATTTTAAATTATTCCCCCCCCCCCCCCCCCCCCCCCCCCCCCCCCCCCGTGCCCTGCTGGCTCCACCAGTTCAACACTGGGATTCACTGAAGCACAGCAAATGTGTTTGTCTCTGTGTTTATTTCTCTCACTGTTTATATTTGTACACATTCTCAAGTATTTGTCCCACTCTGGCTATTTTCTGCCTGGTCGCCCCTCGTATGCCTCTCTGTTTATCTACTCTTACAACATAGCTAATTGATATACCCTATTTTTTGGATTATACGTCGCTCCGGATTGTAGGTCGCACCAGCCAAAAAATGCATAATTAAGAAGAAAAAAACATATATAGGTCGCACTGGAGGATAAGTCGCATTTTTGGGGAAAATTTATTTGATAAAATCCAACACCAAACAACATATAGCACAAAGAACATGCTAACAAGTTTACCAAAATATCAGGTTTTACTCCGAATCACGAAATCCGCTGGCAGTTTTTGGGACAGTGTCGTCCTTGCTCTGATAGAGAGGCGTTTGCGTTGCATGAAGCGGTAACACCAAGAAGGTCCTCCCGCAAAGCCGTTTATATTCACCTCCTTGGCAACCACCTGGGCGTGGAGACGCAACTGCACCGTTGACAAACCTCTCCCAGCAGGACGTTGTTCAAGCACCCATGCGTGAACTCGTTCCTCCAACTGCGGCCACCTAGCTTGTCGCCCGCGATTAGCTTTCTTTGTTTTCTTCATTTCAGTAAGCGTAACCTCCGCTTTTCGCCAGTCCCTTACAAGTTTTTCGCTCACTCCAAACTTTCTTTCTGCTGCTCGATTGCCGTTTTCGGCTCCATATTTCACTATCTGAAGCTTGTAAGCCGCGGAATATGACTTTCTTTTCGGCGCCATTTTCATTCAGCCCTTCTAATTTGTGTTTTTAGATAACAGGTGTGACAGATAACTCTGTGACCCGTCAGAATCTGTCGCGGTTTCTGGAGGTCCAGAGTTCCCTGTAACACCTGTTATAGAAATGTGTAGGCTACTGTCTCTGCGCTCACAGAGTTTGTAAAAAAAAGCATATATAAGTCGCTCCGATTTATAAGTCGCACCCCCGACCAAACTATGAAAAAAACCGCGACTTATAATCCGGAAAATACGGTATATTTATATATCCGGAACGAGACAAAAAATAATGTGTTTTTTACAGAGGTCAAGAGTGACACAATGGTGGGTGTCTGTATACAAGTGCGTTATAAATTTTTTGGAAAGTAGTGTAAATTTAGTCACGTAGGAAACACACTGCTAATGACACAGGCGGAAACCTTTTAAGGTAGTGAAGATGGGCAATATCACTTTCAGCAGGGGTCTACCGAATGGCAAATTGGAACAAGATAAAGCCTCGAAGAGACAAATGCGTTTTGACCAAATTGCTTCTGTGTCCACAAGATTTGCTTCAAGGTAAATAGTTTACATAATACATATTAAATCACCTCCATCTCTCTGAAAAGCCCAGACATGTCACTTTGTGTCCTCTGCCATAATTATCAGTGCGCTCATAAGGTGCTGCTGTGTGCGTGTCTGTCAAAATTCAGTGAAGCCCTCCTGACATTCAGTCTTGGTAACCATAGCAACACACCCATCAAAACGAGTGCATCGGGGGGGGGGGGGGGGGGGGGGACAAACAGACTGAAATTACAAACAAAGAAATAAATGGCCAGTCTGCTGAAGCTCTCAAAACAAGTTGAGAATGAATGGCAGCCTGATGTGTGTGCGTGACAAATGTAACGTGTGATGAGGTGTGTGGAGTCAAGTGCTGCCCCCAAATGCAGTCAGTCACACACACACAAACAAAGGGATGCACCTACACCAGCACTCGAGGCCGAGAAGGTGGTAAAAACAATTCATTACCAGTAACAAACGTACGGGTGAGATGAGAACAAGAGTGACTGCTTGCATTTGTGTCCTACACAAAACATGTTAAACTGAAGATTATTGCATCTGTGCTGTGGATAGGAGAGAAAGACAGAGAGAAGAAAAGAACTCTGAGGACAGATGACGTCCTCTTGTATTTACACACAAGACAACGTGACCTTATACCGCTGCCCCAGACTGACACAGAACTGAAGTGTTGAGGGTAGCTTTCTGGAAAGGGCAAATTATTTGTGACTGTTGTTGTTTTGTCAGTGTGAATTTCTGTGTTTGTGCAAAAGTCAGGGAGAATTAGACGCCTCAACAGAGGGACGGTGAAAAGCGCGTCAGCTCATGGATAAATGTGGGTTTTCATGCAAATCCATTGTTTGGAACAACAGAGTTCTCCACCATTTGAAGTAGTCATAAATCCACACGACATGGAGTACAACAGACTGCCTGTTCAGGCCGAGCTCCATTCAGTCATATTCGACCATGCAAAACTCAAAGGCTGTACACGTCCCAGCTCTGTTGGCCACTAAACAAACTAACACTGACATTATATGCATCTGTGCGAGATCTAACTCCTCTTGTGCATGATCACTGACGTCTCCCGAGCGTCCACCGAGAGGAACTCTCACCTGTGATACGTTCACTTGGCCCTCCTGGAAGGAGCAGTTGTTGCCGTCCTGAGTGCACATGTGGCGATATTTGCACCAGTGACAGGGGAAGTTTCCATTAACACAGGACAGGCAGCTGCAGAGGGTGGGAGAAGAAAAAAAGGAGAGTAACTAGATTGAATTAACCCATAATCACAAATTGCATCTCCATTCAGGGTGTGTAGAGTGATATATTTCCCTGAAATGTTATTGTGACAGATTTTTACTTCCTTTTTGATTTCTTTGGTCAGTCCTGCCATGGGTACAGATTTTTAACTCATTGAGTGCCAGCCAGCCATTTTCAGCTCAGGCTCAGTGCCCCAGTTTTCGGGCATTTTCCCCAATTTTCCAAGCCCCACAGAATACTCTTTATAATGACTATGCAAACACTGAACATAACAAACAAAAGATGAAAGTCTCTTTCATCCACACCTACCATTTTTTGTTCAGGAGTTATTGGCTATTGAGGAGAGGCAAATTTCAATGTCAGAGTTGGCAGTGAATGTTTGGGTTTCAAAGAATGTCTTTTGACGTGAATGGCACTTATTGTGGCGTATAAATAAAAGTAATCCAAACGCCACGGTGGGCTAAGTCGAGGGGGTTAAAACAATGAAGACGCGCACGCAGTACGTTGCACAGGCCTTGACAGATTTATTTTGCTCCAGCTCGCAGAGAGAACAGGTTGAGGACTTACTTTGGCTGTTGTATTGGTTGACAGTAAATACCTCATTGCGCCAGTGCAATCTGTCGTTGTTTCCATCACATCTATCATGCGTATCCTGCGTTTATGATTAAGTTTCTCCCAACGCTCACCCCACCAGCATAACAAGGCCACACACACACACTGACACCGCACAGGTGAGCGCACACAAATAAAGCCTCCACTCCGGCTGTGCCACGCCCCAATCACCGTGGCGTGGATGCGCACACACCCAGAGCGCACACATTGGCTCTTACAGCACTCAAATAGTTAACTTTTTAGTTCAAAGAAAGTAGACTGGACAAATATATAGGCCAATATCAGCGTACAATGTGCTGTAATGTGTCACTCCAAAAGAGGAGTGACACATTTATCTTTAAAAATTCAATTGCAAGGTCCCAGCTCGGTTGTCTAGTTCAGAGATGGTGGCACTGACCAAAAGACGGGTGGCTGAACGAGCAGTGGCAGAGCGAAGGATTTTGAGGTTTCCACTGTGAGTGACCAGAATGTCTGTACAAGAGTACAAGACACTGAACCCAAATTGCTCCCAGTGGGCCTGGCAGCGCCTTGCATGGCAGCAGTCGCCCATTGGAATGTAAATGGATGAATATTGTTAGGTTGTGTATCGTTTTTTTTGACTGTGTTTCTCCCACTTCCTGTTTTATTTTGGCACTCATCCCTTGCTCCTTTGAGACCCTGACTTCCTGCCTTTGTGTGATTGTCAACCCCATCCCCGATTGGTTCCACCTGTGTTCCCCTATAAATCGTCTCTAGTGTTTGACCCAGAGAACCAGCGCCAGTCCGTGTTATGACAAGTGAGATTTGGATTATTTGATACTTTGCCATTGTTGATTTGATACTTTGTTATTTGTCATGGTCATAGTTTTATTCCTCTGTGAAGTGATTTCTGTTGATACTTTGTATTAAAGATCATTGAATTGAACTTTCCTTTCCGAGTCTTCAGTCTTCAAGTCCTAGTCCGGGTTCTGACACTATATAAGTGCAGTCCTTTTTACCATTACAATGTTGGAAAAGTGAGAAACAAGATTGTGATGAATCTGGCATGTGAAGGAGAGATGATAGCTATGTAGTGAAGATGATGGAGTTGTCAGGCAAGAGGTGAGGAGGAAGAGCAGTGAGGAAGGAGAGAGAGAGGGGGTATTGGAAGAAGACGATCCATTGCGATAACAACTAACAGGAAATTTTGAAAGGAAACAATGTCAAGATTTATTTCATCACTGCCATCGCAGCTGCTTCCGGTTGTTTATTTGTTTGTTTTCTTGGTGGTTGATTTGTGAACGATTTAACCAGATTTCAAGAAACCTCGGATCGGATTATTACCGGTAAGGTGTTTGCTAATTGCAGCATGAAGCTGTTAGAGAACTTGTGTATAAATTTAGGAGGAAAATTAATAAATGTTATGTTACACAAACATTTATTAATTGTTTAAGTTTAAGAAATTCGCCCGATCATCTCAATTTTCATTCATACCCTGCAAATGCACTGATTGAAACTCTGGCCAGAAATCTTCCGAGATCAAGTAGACTGCGTAGAGGCGCTACCAGACGAAATACAGAAAGAGTGGAAACACGGCTCAAAGGAAAACCATTGATAAGAGACACATTTCACACGCTGACAGGCTGAATGTGGACAGGCATCAATACGTGCAGCCGCCAAACATAAAATGTTTATGGCCCGATCTGCTGAAACCAAGGTGGAACAAGCGTACCCGTGGGCTGATGCGTTAAAGACTTTGTTTTCGGCTGTCAAAGTGTCCAAGGTGGATGCTGCAGACAGAGGAGAGACAGGGAGCGTCCTCCGCCTTCTAATTCTGCATGCTTAAAAGTTGAGGAAGCATGACGAATACACGCACGTTCGAACATGGATGAGCACCCTAATGCAAGGCTATCATGGCTGGCAGAGATAAAAACAAGAAATAAATGTGAGGGAAGGGTGAACATTGATATAAACAAGATTCACAAGTCTACATAACTATATACTATAATATATTATTCATTGTCCTAACCGCTTCACCGAAATCAGTCACGGGATCTATTGCTATGAACGGGCGGGGGGCGGGTTACACCCTGGACATGCTGCCTAATTTGCATGTTTTTCATGGTGGGAGGAATCCGGAGAACCCGGAGAGAACCCACACAGACACGTGCAGAACATGTGAACTCATGCCACAAACATAAACACAAACACTTTTCAACACAGTACCTCTGATGTTTTAATTGAAATGGGTTGAATGTGGAGCTCAGGCGATGTCCAAACATGGCCCAGTTTAAAAAGCGGTATAAACACATGATTTTTATCAGGTACAAGAGGAAACAGTGCCTCTTGGACCTAGAGGAAAGGGGAAGGGGTTTAACAATCGGGTGTTTTCATGAATTATCTGTGTATCTATTAGTTAATTATTTTTCTTTGCTTGCTTATTCTCTATTTATTGTACATATGTATAAGGGTATTTACTTAATTTATTTACTTTTTTGTAAACATGTAAAATATGAGGGACTGATTATTAGATGAGAAGTGAAAAAAGGGTTTAAATAAGCTTATGCTTCATCATACTCCTTTTCGGACGTGCTGGGTAATTATTATTATTGTCTTGAGTCTTGACTATTATTGTTATTGTTGTTTTGACTAATCTCATTGTTTTTTTTTACTTACTCTCTTGTTTTACTGGCACATGTTCGAAATAAAAAAGCATTAATTCATTAAATTTCATATGAACAATCTTTCCACAGTTTAACACTTTTTCAAATTTGCCATTAATTTTGCATGTATAGTATTGCAATATATTTTTCCATTTGACCTTTTACATGATTTATAAGTATTTTCAGTTTAACGTATTGTCTCTTATTACCCCTAGAAAGTTTGTTTCAAGCACAGTTTCAATTTCAATATAGTTTTTTCAACATTTATTCTATGCAAGAAAATAAGAGTGAAAAAATAAGTTAACCAGAAATTCTAAAGGGCCCAAATTAAACACACTATTGTCTTCATACAAAAACCTGAATAGAGTGACTTTTGTTTTTTAGGGTTTCAATGTTTTGTTTCTATAGCGTTCAATATGATTTTCGAACGTCCAGTGAATATTTTATGAATAAAACTACACTTTGGTTATTCGTATTTGTGTGGCCCCGTGATCCGCATGCGATGCTTCTGGGTGGACCCTTTTTTTCTGGCGTAGCAATGCGGATTGAACAAAGCTGCATTGTATGTTAGAAATATCCCATGCAAATCCATATTCATTCAGTTCTGATCAATGAAGAAACAGCTAAAGATGGAGTTCCTCTTATTTTCTAATTAGGATAACCATTTTTCTAAAGCCCCACTAAAACTTGCCAACATGTGTCGACCAAAGCTAGTCGACTAGTTTTACTTTATATCCCAGAGACAAGAGTTCCAAAGACGAAGACTCGCTGTGCAATGTGTTCTATAAATATACCGGTCTTTTATCGGACAAAGCTCCAGAGTGAGTGGTAATAAAATGATGCATACATCATTAGGTTACAAAGCAAAATGAGAAGTTGAGAGTCTCAGCAGGGGACTCAGATTCATTATGGGATATTATTGCATCTTGATGCCAAGGTCCAAAAGCAGTAACTCTCATCCCTCAGTTTAATTAAAGTGGGTCGCCCTTATCGGGAATTCAACAAGTATTATTGACTCTACAAAGAAGACTTGAACTCGAAGACATAACAAGGTATGAGTGGATGAGAGTCATTGACGGACCTCATCTAACATGAAAAAACAACAAAAAAGGAATGGAAAAGAATGTCAGAACTTGCCTTCTTTGCTCCTGGCTGCTCTAGATGTTCAAATGATGTCACTTTATCTTTGTGATGTCACTTAAAGCAACAGTCAGTTATTTATAGACAAAACCGGTCAGTGTGACGGGGTGGTAAGACAAACTGGACACACATAAATAATGTTATTTTTACCAAAAATAATGTTTTTATTTTGAATAAATGTATTTTATGGAATCAGTGACACACTTATAATCGTGGAAATAATAAAGATTTGATAAAAATCTTAAATGTATTTGGTGACATTGTGGATGCAAATTGACGATGGTTGCACTCCTCCAACGTCTCACAGAATGCTCGACTCTCCTCCAGGCTGTCGAAGGGCAGCCTGTGAACATGTGAAAATGACCATGTACTCATGAAAATGATTAAAAATAGTATGTCATGCTCAAAAAATATAGTATTTACTCATATATCATGTTAACAAGAACAATTAAATTAAAAGTTTTAAGCTTTAGTGAGTGAGTGAGGGAAGGATGGAGCGAGAGATCGACAGACGGATCGGTGCAGCGTCTGCAGTAATGCCGACCCTGCACAGATCGGTCATGGTGAAGAGAGAGCTGAGCCGAAAGGCGAAGCTCTAGATTTACCGGTCGATCTTCGTTCCTTCCCTCACCTATGGTCACGAGCTTTGGGTAGGGACCGAAAGAACGAGATCCCGGGTACAAGCGGCTGAAATGAGCTTCCTCCGTAGGGGGGCTGGGCTCTCCCTTAGAGATAGGGTGAGAAGCTCAGTCATCCGGGAGGAGCTCGGAGTAGAGCCGCTGCTCCTCCGCGTTGAGAGGAGCCAGATGAGGTGGCTCGGACACCTATTTAGGATGCCTCCTGAACGCCTCCCTGGTGAGGTGTTCAGGGCACGTCCCACCGGGAGGAGACCACGGGGAAGACCCAGGACACGCTGGAGAGACTATGTCTCTCGGCTGGCCTGGGAACGCCTCGGGATCCCTCCGGAAGAGCTAGAGGAAGTGGCCGGGGAGAGGGAAGTCTGGGCTTCCCTGCTTAGGCTGCTGCCCCCGCGACCCGGCCCGGATAAGCGGATGACGATGGATGGATGGAAGCTTTAGAAACACATTTTGGTAATTTTTTGTGCCTTATACACTTCATCAAACTTTGTGGACTCAAATGGCACTCGTATTTAGCGCGTTATGTTTTTTAATCTAATTTTTAATCTCTAATTTTACTGCTTCTGTAGTTCCTTTTTCTAAAATCATTTTATGCATTGGGTTTTTTGTGCCTGAGTTGTTGGGGATGGAATAGTCAGTGACACCCTGAAGTGGATACTGATTGGATGTCATTGTGTTTGGGCTTGTTTAGCACAAACTGATAGGCTCCCATTGTAGGTGGGCGGACAAGGTGAGGAATGGTAAGCAGCGGAGAGGAATCTTGATCCACAGTAGTGATGGTAAACTCGATTCTTTTTACTGAATCGAGTTTAAATGAGTCATTTACCCAGAAGGTGCATTGGAATATACTTGTGAATGAAAGTTTCACCGGCTACCAATTGATGCTGCTAAAACGGCTGATTGAAACAGGGAAATAATACATTTCATTGAGGGGAAAGAGTGAAAGATCAGGAGTTCTCAAAGGGAAAACATGTATTTTTTTTATTACCTTTGCACAAGTGTATCGTATATATTTATTTATTTTCTAATGCTGCACTATTTGAACACACATTTTCTCTGTTGCATTTATATTTAATTTAGGCATCTGCATGTGCAAAGGTAATAAAAAAAGTTATTTTTATTAATTCAGTTTCTGCCAATATTCCAAAAATATATTTTCTAATTTAAATTATATAATAAAAAGGCAGAATTAAGTCGTTTCTGTTAGGTTTCACCTTTTCATTACAGTAACTGCAGCAGCAAAAGGCAGTCCGGACACTAAAGTTTATCTTTATCTTCATCTATATATTTTTTTACTTTAGTCTCTTAAAGTGTATCTATGATGAAAATTACAGACATCTCTCATCTTTTTATTTGGAAAATTGTGGCCCTTCGTATTCGGAAGTTGACATTTTTTTAAATCAGATATTTGATGGAAAATCATATATTTTTAACCAGTTGAACACTGTAAATATTAAATCAGTGCCCCGTGTAGTGTTTTTAAGCCTTCTCTCCTTCCCAGCAGATACATAACACACACACACACACACACAAATCATAAAAAAAAGACTCTCCACCAATCGTGCCCTCAGATTTGGAGGCGCTGATCCTCATCCCACTCGCTTCACACTCAGCTGCAAACCACTGATTCATATAACTTGCAAATTTAAATGCGAGAGAAAAACTTACGACTGATGGACACTGCAATTGTAGAAAATTAAGTCCACACTGGCAAACTTCTTTCCCGTCTCCTTTGACTTCAGATACAACTTTATTGCACGTTGGTCTCCTACAAGGATT
Source organism: Brachionichthys hirsutus (assembly GCF_040956055.1). Taxonomy (NCBI): domain Eukaryota; kingdom Metazoa; phylum Chordata; class Actinopteri; order Lophiiformes; family Brachionichthyidae; genus Brachionichthys; species Brachionichthys hirsutus. The sequence goes on from NC_090898.1 coordinate 2,791,642, forward strand.
CACAAAGTGTATTATTACTTGTGGGTTTTTTCAGCAATCTTTCTGTTGTGCACAACGTATCATTACAGTACATGTATGGCAATGGTATCATGAACTTGGTATCATAGTTGAGCTCAGCCAATATATTCTGAAATGTTAACAGCCTTATTTGACACATTTCTTGTCGATATCTGCATAGCTGACATTTCAGATCCACGCTGTTCCTGCCGGGAAGTAAGCAGAGCCAGGAGCACAATCAATAGAGACGGCGGAGTCATTACTCGGAGGACGGAAGCTGTCCATATGCCTATATGGGGATTGTACAGTCAGTTTTTGAATCTACAGTTTCTTATTCTGCTGATCATGGGAAAAAAACGGATCAACTTAAAGAGCAGAGTAACTTGTATTTCACACAATGCAGCGAACAACTTGAATAAAGCCTTCGTAGAGGTCAGGGTTCGGTGTTGGTATTTGATTTTGATCATTTGCATTCCTTGTCCTTTCCTACATTCATTCTCTCACGGCTTAGCTACCATGTGTTGGAGTTTACCCCCGTGGAAGAGATGGTTGTTTCCCTGCGCCTTTGGGTCGGGGACAGGTGTCTCACTGATGTTTCGGCCTAAGGGCTGTACCCAACCTACTTGGAGACCCTGGTCGGGGTAGGGCTACTGGATAGTGCTCGGACTGGGCAAGCCATTGTTCTTCTGGGGGACTTCAATGCACACGTGGCAGAAAGACTTGGGAGGGGCTGGTTGGGATGAACAACCTCCCTGCTAGTAACAGTTTGTCCATAAGGAACGCCTTGTTTAAGCACAGGGATGTCTAAAAGTGCACATGGCACCGAGGCCGGAGGGCGATGATCGACTTTACTGTCATATCATTGGCTCTCCGACCACGTCTCTTAAACACTTGGATAATGAGTGGAGCAGAGCTGCCTTTAGGTGACTGATTCAAAATAACTTTAGAATTATTGTTGCTCCAGCTAACAGGAGCTAGGAAGCTACATTTAAAGAATCAGTTGTTGAGCTTACCAACTTCACAGGTATCCATCTCATGTGATTCAGAGAAAATGTGTCAGTTTGAAAAGTAACAAAAATAAAAACAACACTACACTTTCAAGCTCCAAATGCATATGGCTGGCTTTTGATTTACATGAAAATAATATATTTCCCTTCAGGAAAATGAGAAAACTTCGACCATTCTACACTTTCCCACAACACAGATTTTTATTATGTGCAAACACTTCTTACCCTTGTCTCGTGTGATGGGGGCCACTTCTTTTCTGGAGGGGGAGAGGCAGAAGATTCGCCCACCGTAGATGCGTCCTTCTGTTTCTACATAGTCCTCGAAGGAGCAGTTGACCCCAGCAGACAGACTCGGCACATTCTGAGTCTGAAGCACCAACTACGAGGGAAGGAAAAAAAAGATTCGGGACAACATGCATTTAAAATGAACACACTCCATCATTCACAATGAAAATAATTTATTGTGTTTGGATATGAGGCTCAAAAACTTCAAGGGATTGATACACAGAAGGCAACTAAACTATATTGTCACTTTTTGCTGTTCTTAGTTTCTTCCTGTCACATTTAAGAGTAGACACCCAACCACACACACACACACACACACCTGTATTTCTGACATGGTGACAGACACCGTGTTGGGCTGGACCAACAGACGGACACACTGCTCCACCCTGGTTGTGAAGCGCTGAGGCTCTTCTGCTCGCTCACAGCGATCCTTTCTCGAGCATCTGTAGGAGGAGGAAGGTTATATTTTAACCACGTCTACATTCAACAACAAAAAAATCTATATTGACAGAACTACAATTGGCTCTCAGAAGATTTGGTATCATGAAAACAATGTGTATGTGTCATAGTAGGTAACGAAGGGTTTCATGAATTACTCTTTGGTTTACCGATAGTTGAGAGCATAATGTAATGTAATATATGTTCACATGAAAGTGAGGCTTGACAATTTGAGGAAAAATCAAATGTGCATATGATAATATCATGTAAATGATATAGTGCGACTTGAATACTTTGTGTTTTTGACATCCGCTCTGTTCTTCCACCCTGCTTCGTCTCCCTCCTGCAGCACCTACCCCCCCCCCAGCAGGAGCCGGTACGTCACCGAGCTGCTTTGGCTCCCAGCATTACGAGTGATTGTAAACATGTTGGCTGTGGCCTACAACGACAGCGAGAGACTCTATCCTAACCCGAAAGAAGTCAACTCAACATTGTGGGAGTTTTTTGGGTTCCTGAAAGTGGAAAGTGGAAAGTGGAAGCGGGGAAGTTTGACGACACGCCAGTTTGCCAAAAAATGGCGAGGTAAAATATCTGCGGAAAGGGAGTAATACCACGAACTGTAACTGCACCGTATGCATGCAGTTGTACAGTAACTGTACTCCTACTGTTTCAATACCTCCGTTGAAAGGTATTTTGAGTATAATTCATTGGCAAAAGAGAGAAAAAACCAAATAAATAAAGCTAAAGATGAATTTGAATGATTGTACCATTATTATTAACATTTTTGTTTATATTGTGATAATATTGTTATCGTGGCAGCCCTAATCACAAGATATTTTCTTTACGCATCATGTCACGACAACAATCTATGGACTTTAAAATGACAGGTTTGATAATAATCAATAAAATGGAAATATTCAACTACTTGGGTGAAACCAAATATAGAAAACCTCGAACAGTTGCTACTGCCCAACTCTATACGAAACTATGATATATATCATCATATTATATCATATAAGTCATTATAGCACTCTCGTGTATATTTAATTGCAAGAACCCAACTTAATCTATCCATTGATGTTATGTCATGGATACAACGTCGTGAGCAGGATGTGCACTTACATATTATGTAGCACACACCAGCCACAATGAGGGTCTCCTGATTCCAGACAGGCTCCACAGGAAGGGTACTGTTCACAGCTCTCCACAGGCACACGAGTGACCTGGAAATAAAATGCACGCCATCTTAAATCCTGTGGTCACGTCCTTTGAACAACTTCCACCATACAAACTGGACGCGAGCAGGATCTATTGACGGCGTGTCCTCTGAGTGGAACATCCGATTGAAGAAACAAGCCCAGTGTGACTATCAGCGATAAACAGCTCTGGAAGTGCTGTTTACAAATACACATAGCTGCGTACCAGGCTATTTAGAGGGGCAAAGGAAAGCCTTGAACTCATGTAAACACACAAACAGGTAAAGATTACAGCGCCTGACAAGCATCTCTGTGTGATATAAAGTGCACCGATCACAGGCCTCCAGTGGGTCAGAAAACCTTGATGGAAGCAATCAGTACAACGACAGATACAAGACAAACAAACAAACAAACAGGAAACAGCTCCCAAACCTGCACTGCAGAAACCAACATGAGTTATTTATTTAATGTTTATTGGAGATATGTTAACTCACTCGATACAAACAACGTATCGTTTCGGTATCGAAACGTACACAGAGAGTACACCTCCCTCGCCTCTACATAACTCTCATGAACATTTGGGCACAATATCTTATGTGTCTGATAACTATTATAATGATACCATTGCCAGGCCTCTTACAGAACAGCACATAACAGCAAATTGCAGTCATTACTTGTATCTGTACAAATACCAAGCTAGTAATGCAGCCCAAGTCATGGAGCGAGGGGGGGTAAACCATGTGATGCTCAAGCACAACAGCCAGTGAGAGAAGTTTATTCAATGTGGCTTTGTGGGAGAGTTGGGCGGATGGAAGAGTCCAATGGAAGAGTCCAATTATTGCATTTTAGAATACAGATAATGGGATGGGAAATGGAAGATGCTCAGCCAAAGACTCTTTGTTTTACTGAGGTGGCGTGTGTGTGTGTGTGTGTGTGTGTGTGAAGAGTGAGACCGCGAGATCGTAAGTAAGTGAGAACAACCTATTTATATTAAATATGGCACTTTCATCCCTGGCCAATTTAGTTCTGCAGAGGGACACATTTATCTTCGGACAGTGGAGGGAGGCCTGGGTGAAGGAGGAGAGGAAAAGAGGTAGAAAAGGAAAGAACAAGATTACAAAATATCCATTTTAAGCATTCATTCCGTTCTTCAAAATGAAAATGGAATTAAGGCAAGAGAGTGGGGGAAGGGAACTTCGTAGGGATATTACAAACAAATACCAGTGTCAAATAAGCCTCTGTCATTTGGGTCACGATGGAGAGGCTCTTAATTTGTTGAGGGACACACGGGAGGAGGGTTTAAGAATGGAAGGTTGAAATTGAGGGTGAGGGATGGAAGCAAGAATGAATGAGAAAAACACAAATGTTTCATTCCACATGAGGTCCCAGCTAGCCGCAGCTACAGGCCCAGCTGTAATTGCCCTATCTGTATATTATAGGAGAGTATATCAAGTGCTTTGATTTATGGATGGTTAATTCATTCTTCAGATTATAAGACTGCCATATAAACACACACACACACACACACAATCAAGCAGCTACACAACCTACATGCAGCTAGGCAGTTTGTGAGCTTACATAATAAAGTTAAGTATTAGCCCAAAAGGACCACCTGCAAATGTTAGTTTATGAACTATATGAACGCCTTTGTGCGCCTGTGATTCAGGAAAATCACCATGTGCACAGTTTACAGCTAAGCACACTCTGCACAGAAGACCTGACCTTCCAATAAATATGCAGGTGTGTCATGAATGAAATGAAGAGCTACTGATAATGACCTCCTCCGATGAGGTTATGTTTTCGCCGTCGTTGGTTTGTTTGTCTGTTAGCAAGCTAACTCAAAAAAGTTCTGGGTGTATCTTGCTGAAATTTTCAGGAAATGTTGGGAATCTTAGCAGGAACAGTTGATGTTGGGAATCTTAGCAGGAACAGTTGATGACATTTTGGGGATGATCCTTGATTCCGGATCACAAAGTTTTGGTAACATTGCAGTCAATGGACTTTAAAAATATGTTCTGCATTATCTTGGTTGATTATTGACCGATGTTTATGGAATTTGACACAGCCATGTAGGGTGGGGACGTCTATCATACCACCGCATTTCATCCGGATCGGATCCGGATTGCGGATACTGTCGGGATCCGGATTTTCCCATTTACTTAAAAAAAATAAAAAAAATCGTATCTTGTGCAATATGTATTCAATTCACTCACCAAAAATCACAGTCATAAAGGGGTCTGATATGCACTATCATGCAAAATGTCTTCTGGATCTGGTCATGTATGAGTTCAGGATTTTCTACATTTTATTTTAACATTAAAACCCCATTTATTGATTAAAAAATCTGTTACAAATACACACCAACCCCGATTCACTTTTATTTTCATGGTTAGTGTATAAAGATACTAAGACCAATTTAGAACCTTTTGATGATGATCCAGATCACCATGTGGACGATGTAAACCAAATTAGGAGGGGGATGAGCTGCTTGGTGGAGGTCTGCGCTCTCTGAGTGCTTTTCTAGTTATTTGCTTCAGAGACAATCCCTTTTTTATTTGTTTTGTTTTCATTTGCATTTCAGCCTTTAGGTTTGTTGATTCTTTGGTCGCCTGGTAGCTTGATTAAGAAAAGTCATTCCTAACTTTAACCCGACCACCATGGCATGTTTGGCGAAGGCTTTGCACGTGCATGATTAACATACAACAGGTTTTGATGCAGCGTTTCAAAATGAGGTTATAATTAAGTCAAATGAACACTTAAAAAATTACATGAATAATTAATATGTTACAAATATTACACAGAATCGTTCCACAGGTTGCCGTTTTGCATTTCTTATTTGTAATTAATCAATCAATCCATTTGTGCTGATGTTGACAACAAGGCATGAAAGGATAATGCGCGAGTCTTGCAGGTGCTGGTTGGCAGACTCTAACTTGATGACTTCAGGAGCGGCAGATGAAAAATAGCCTCCCGGCTAATTCTGGTGCATTTACATTTCTGTTTTATCAATGTGCATTATCCTGGTGAAATAATAAAAAAAAAACATATACATACTCATCATTACATTGGGCTCCAAAATTCTGCACAGGTATCCAGACATAAAGCCTATTATTATTGTTATTCTCACTATTTCATGAATGCCATCTCCATTATTTGCATCACCAATTGCTCAACTCTATCCTTTCCATAAAAAAATAAATCGTGTATAAAACAGACCCTTTGTAAGCGTTTATGACAATGAATACAACTATTGCAGGACTGACACAAGAAGCACCAAAATTAGACTAACGATAATACAACAGGCCAATTTAAGACATTAGCTCAGATATATAATTTATATTGTAACGTTGCAACATTTAAGCAGGAGAGGAGGATTTTGTTCAAAATATTTTTTCCAGCGGCAAGCTGAACAGAACAATCATACAGTGGACACACCGAACTCTCTGCACAGCCGCACTCCTTCACTAAAAGCACAGCAATAACACGCTAACAATAATCCCCAAAGGATCATTTCAGTATTAACAGGTAGAGGCTCCAAGACTTTTATTAAGCCAAATAAAAAATGGGGGCACATGAAATAAATGTTTATGATGGTCCAAAGTGTGCACACGTGAATAATTTCATCTCATGCCTCTCTGAATGAGCTGAGGTTAATGAGTGTTTACTAAAGCAGCATTAATTGCATCTTCTTTTCATATTTCAATATAGAGCGACCCCTCTTTTTTTTTATAATTAGATCATAGCTGTTATTATATAGTGCCCTTCACTTGTAAATTTAACTACAACATATTAACCTGGAGCCTTAGATAGCTGAAGACTTAGCCGTTTAAAAGAAAAAAAAAGAATATCCTCCCCCTCCGGTTAGAATTTTTTTTTATCCACACGACCTCGTTTAAAAAAAAATAAAAAATCCATCCACACATAACCGCATTAGTGCATTGTTAAGCATTCATAAGCATGCCAAGCCAATCGGTGGCAGTAGTCCTCCAAATTAATCAGCAATCAGCACTAAAATAAACAATAATAAAAACCACCAATCAGAACCCTCCGTCTCTCGTCGTCGTGAAACATGAAACATGGCGCCAGGCTCGTTCGTGTGGACCGATTCAGGCAGAATTGCTGCTCAGCGTAGTTTTGGAATATAAAGTCAATAAATAAGCAATTGTTAACGCCACACAGTTTTGAAGGCATCCATGCTTGTTTCTGAATGCACATTTTAGTTATTTTAGTTTTATTGGTATTGGTACATGTCGGTGAATTATGTACTAAGGACTTTCAACGGAAACAAGACTGCAAGGGCTTTTTTGAAAAGCTCCTCTTAGACAGGATGTTTGACTGTACTTGTACTGTAATACATGCTACCGTTTGACTGTACCTGTACATTCCTAATAAATGTATTCATCATCATCAATTTGTGACTTTTTCAAAACCTTAAACTCCGGTTACTGGCGTCCCACAAGCAGATGAGTAAACAGAGTTTTCAAAAATCCTCACTTTGGCCAGAGTTTTTAAAAACCATCGTTTTTTTCGTGAGAGAAATCTGCAGTTTCATTTGGATGATAGGCCAAACCGTAGAAACATATCTTTGTTATTTGAGATACCGGCTGCATGTGTAAATGGCCTTGGATTGCAGCGGCCCCGAAATACTTCACAAACTTGACATTCAGTTGTGTTCTGCATCAATTCACAATGTTTCTCAGCAAAGAGCATACCGCAAATAATTTAAACTTGCCCACGCGAAACAACTCCAAAGACATACTGTTCCAAAACCAAGTCACAAATGATCTGACAGGACCAAGGGCATATCCTGATGTCTGCATCCTCTCTTCGTTATTCTCCCTGTGTCTGACGTCCTTCCCTTCCTTTCATTTGGACAAGCATCAGAGGAACTGCTTAAAAACGAGCATGCAGCCGTCCCCTCACCATGACCTCCAAGTGCAGTAAAATGTGAGTGAATTTATCATGAACCTGCTACAATGCGGTGCCGGGGGCTAGTGTTTCTCCGCTTGGCAGTGTAATACAGAGAAGACCATCTCTGGATTGTAGCCAAATCAATGCCCGGAGGTACATCATTTGACCATTATGCGACTGTCTGAGCAGGTTCCACGGAGGCAGGAGCACAATCCACTGTCAACGTGTCACCTCAAGAAGCTGTAGTGCAAGCAGATGGCCTTGGCCTGTGAGTTCAGCAGTGGAAGTGACGTTAGACACCAGGTCTTTGGTGAACTCAAGATTTTCAGTTTTTCGCTCACCTTTCACAGTCAATGCTTCTGATGTGTCTGTCGACATCCAATTATAAATAATTGACTTGCAATGTGATACAAATTTGAAGAAGAAATTTGCCTCAGTGGACTTGGATACATTTCATTAGCATCTCCTGCCAGAGTGCCACAAATTAACAGCCCTCGCTGCAAAAATGTTTTGCATGTTTGGGACTACCTACCTTTGTGAACCGGTTTTCTCAGTAATGAATATTAATAAAACAAAACTGCGCTGGAGGCTCACACGGTAACTCTGATATGACATTATGAAACTGGCTGCTACTCAGGACATGACGCCGGACACTGATGCACTTGAGATGTCAAGTTTCAGAGGCAAAAACAAAGTCGTCTCAACTGGACTCATTCTTCTGATGTGCTGCATCAGAAATGTTTTGCATTCAAAAAATGCAGTTCTGTCAATCAAAGTAAATGAGAAAAAAATAATAACAAATGGTAAATGGGCTGGATGTGGGTTGGAAGAATAGTGAAGCCTCACCCATGGCTCCGAAGCAAAGCAATAGCTTAAGAGGTGTAATCCACTCGGTCATTTACTATACAGCAATTATGTGATGTCATCCAGAAGGACATGCAGGTCAGTGATCACCTCACCATAAGCAGTCAACGACATGAAAAATGTCTCCTGTCCTCTCTTTTGGATCAGGAAAATTTACCATGTAACAAGGAAACTGCACGTCCAGAAATCACTGAATAGGAAGGGACAGAGAGAGACAGAGGGAGATCAACAGCAGGTAGCATGTCTCAGTGAAGAAGAGAGACAAGAGAGCTGTGTGTGAATCTATCGCTAGCTCACTGAAAACTCCCCTCGTTGAGCAGAATGGACAGTTCTATGTTTTCACAAGTGTGCATGCACTGGTGCACAGAATATTTATTTATATTTATCACCACCTTACTGATGATTTTATTTTTTTACTGATTACAATTTAGTTGAATACTTTTTTTTAATTGAATTTGTCAAAAATAATGTCAGATTTTAAAAAATGACATTCAAATGCTAACAAATGAAATTAAAAAAGAACTATATCAGTATCAAGAACAGTAGTTCAACAGTTTAGTATAATGTGTATCTATTTTTCACTTTCATGCCATTTCCTTGTCATCCTGACCAAACTGCTCTCATGGAACACCATTTAGGAACTATAGAGGTTAACGAGGTCTATCTTTTATACGGGGGATCGTCATATTATGAGCTTCGCGACTGTATGACTTTTCGATCGCACTCGTCTATTGTTTTTTTGTCTGTTTACGAGGTGTTTTCACGTCATACCGGAAAAGCGAGCGAGCGAATCGGGTACGCGACAGTTTCTGCCGTCCCATTGTATTGTATCTTTCTACTCCTCATTTACAGTATCATGATGCAGCATAATATACCGTATTTTCCGGATTATAAGTCGCGGTTTTTTTCATAGTTTGGTCGGGGGTGCGACTTATAAATCGGAGCGACTTATATATGCTTTTTTTACAAAATCTGTGAGCGCAGAGACAGTAGCCTACACATTTCTATAACAGGTGTTACAGGGAACTCTGTGACCCGTCAGAATCTGTCGCGGTTTCTGGAGGTTCATAGTTATCTGTCACACCTGTTATCTAAAAACACCAATTAGAAGGGCTGATTGAAAATGTCGCCGAAAAGAAAGTCATATTCCGCGGCTTACAAGCTTCAGATAGTGAAATATGGAGCCGAAAACGGCAATCGAGCAGCAGAAAGAAAGTTTGGAGTGAGCGAAAAACTTGTAAGGGACTGGCGAAAAGCGGAGGTTATGCTTACTGAAATGAAGAAAACAAAGAAAGCTAATCGCGGGCGACAAGCTAGGTGGCCACAGTTGGAGGAACGAGTTCACGCATGGGTGCTTGAACAACGTGCTTCTGGGAGAGGTTTGTCAACGGTGCAGTTGCGTCTCCGCGCCCAAGTGGTTGCCAGGGAGGTGAATATAAACGGCTTTGCGGGAGGACCTTCTTGGTGTTACCGCTTCATGCAGCGCAAACGCCTCTCTATCAGAGCTAGGACGACACTGTCCCAAAAACTGCCAGCGGACTTCCAAGCCAAGGTTGACAGTTTCCGCGCGTTCATTGAAAAGCATGTAAGTGATCACAACGTGACACCGGATCATATTATTAACATGGACGAGGTCCCCCTCACTTTTGACATCCCCATGGGCCGAAGTGTTGCAGAGAAAGGGCAAAAAAGTGTGAATATCGTTACAACTGGTCATGAGAGATCACACTTCACAGTGGTGCTGGCATGTTGTGGAGACGGATCAAAACTGCCACCGATGGTCATTTTCAAACAAAAAACCATGCCAAAAATCCAATCCTCCTCAGTTGAAATCGCCGTGAACGAGAAAGGGTGGATTGATCAAGAAATGATGAACTTGTGGCTTACAAAGTGCTATAATAAGCGACCGGATGGCTTCTTTAGAGCACGCAAAGCTCTGCTTGTGATGGATAGCATGAGAGCGCACATCACACCACAGTTAAAAAATAAATTAAAAGTTCTCAACTCCATACCTGCCATCATCCCTGGAGGCTTAACCAAAATACTCCAGCCACTTGATATCTCCGTGAATAGGAGCTTTAAGTCAGTTTTGCGTAACCTGTGGGAGCAGTGGATGACGGATGGAGAGCACAGCTTCACGGCAACCGGGAGAATGCGCCATGCAACTTTCCTGGAAGTCATTGAATGGATCGACAAAGCATGGGCTTCAGTGACAACCGCAACCATCCTGTCGGGATTCAGAAAGGCTGGAATAATTGGAACTGCAACTGACGACGAGTCTGATGTAAGCGACGTAGAAGAGGAAGCGGCGTCTTGTCTACCTGCCGAGTTGGGGGAGTTGTTCAAAAGTGACACCGAGGATGAAGATTTCCTTGGATTTCGTGATTCGGAATAAAACCTGATATTTTGGTAAACGTGTTAGCATGTTCTTTGTGCTATATGTTGTTTGGTGTTGGATTTTATCAAATAAATTTTCCCCAAAAATGCGACTTATCCTCCAGTGCGACCTATATATGGTTTTTTCTTCTTAATTATGCATTTTTTGGCTGGTGCGACCTACAATCCGGAGCGACGTATAATCCAAAAAATACGGTACTTGCGGTAATTTAACACGGGGCGACTTGTGATCGAGTCGGCACACGACAGAACCCTCGCACTGCTGTCCTTAGATAGCCAATCAAATGTGGTTTAACTCTTGGCTATTTGTGATAACTACTCGTAGTTGTATCTTTATTAGTCTGGATCAGAAAAACAAGTCCTTTTTCCAGCCTCAAAACAGTAAATGTTTATGCACTCCTGGGGTCGACCAGCAAAATTAAACCACAATTCTCCATTCCACACAGCCTTTGGCAAGGAAGACACTCCTCATCAGTAGGCCAAGGAGGCTCTGCACACATTCCAATATACAAACTCACATTCTGCTGCAGAAGGAAGAGCCTTATTCTAGTCTGTGCTGTCTGAAGCCAATACTAAGAGAGCAGTTACTCCACAAACTCACTCCGACTGAGAGAGACAGAAGTGAGGACCCCTAAGAATATAGAAAACAATGAGCCAGGAAGAGTCGCAGAAAGGACCATATCATCCAAGCCAATTATATTTTTCCACCGCAACCCTCTCCACCTCCATCTCCCTCTGCTTTTCAATCTCTGACTGAACTGAGGATTTAGCTTGTGCTGAAGCTCTGAAGGTGTAAAAAACATTCTTCTTTGTCATCTCACTCACTCCGTGTGATGCGATTCTGATTTTGACCAAAATAAGTGTGCAGAAAATAAGATACAATTTCTTAGCTTAGCTGCAATCAAGCATCGTTTGTTTGTAGGCTACACACTATGAACACATCTGATTATCTGTGTATGTACAGTATAACCGCAAAAATACATGACATTAAACCCTAAACACATGCACATAGCGTTAAGAATAAATACCTGTTTATTTGTGAGGGTGTATAAAAACTGATGATCTGGGCTGAAGAGCAAGTCTCTCAGGATTGGTTCCCCACTGCTCACCACAACATTCTCATACAGCAAAGCAGCCTGGGTGATGGAGTTCACCAGCATCTGGAAGAGGACAGAGGAACATACAAGAGTAGATGTAATGTATTTACTATTAGAATATTATTTAAGCATGCTTTAAAAATGGTTTGTAAAATAAAGGCTATGATCAAAAAACATATTTGTCACTTTTGAACTCATTCAGTGGCAGCCGTTTTCAGCTCACCCAAGCGCTTTTTCCAGAACCACAAAATATTATGTCCTATAACTCTGTAAACACAGACCCTACCAAAATGAAATATTTAAATGTTTAAGTATCTTCCTGCCATTTTTTGTTCTTTAGATATGCCCGTTGAAAAGAGGCAGAATTCAGCAAAAACACCAGTTTTCAAGGAAAACCTGAGAAAACAAGCTTTTTGTGACACATTAAAGATCTCACGAGTTGTTAACTTTGAGAAAACAATAACAACAACACCGAGAAGGAGCTTTTGATGTTGTAATAATAACACATTTATTTAGAAACAATATATCAACTGCTCCTCGGTGACCCAGACGGCAACCGCTTGTCTAAGAAATCCGGATCAAGCTCACTATCCATCCCAATCCAAACCCAAACCGTCAGTTGAACCGTGTGTGCCCTACACCGCACATTCGATTGATCAACATCTATGGCATTAATTCAACTGATTAAAGAAATAATTATATAGACCAAAAACAGTATGCAGCCGGAATATTCATTGACCTTCAGACAGCGTTTGACACAGTTGATCATAATACACTAATAAAAAAATTGGAACATTATGGGATCGGGGGGGGGGGGTAGTGTCGCAGTGGGTCAGGAGTTATCTCAGAAACAGGCAACAATTTGTTAAGAGTGTTTGGATACTGCTTGTGGGGTCCCCCAAGGGTCAGTGTCAGTGAATAATATATATATATATATACACTGTATATTTTTAGAGATGTTCAAAACAATATTGTCTAAGTTGTGTAGCACGTACAGTCATTTACATATCCCCTGAAGCTAGAAGACTAGAGCTTTCAAACGAGATGCCCCACAAGCATCCATCCATCCATCCATCGATCCTCAACCGCGTATCCGGGGTCGGGTCGCGGGGGCAGCAGCCTAAGCAGGGAAGCGCAGACTTGCACAGTCTCAAGTAAAGTTGTCTTTTGAACTTTTTTTGCTCGCCTCAGTTTCTGCATTCTGGGGTCCTCCAGTTCAATCAATTCAGCATGTGATATATGCAATGCAAAGCAAACAACCAAATGATGGCTCTTTTGTTGCTATGTTGATATGACATTTATCAGGATCATTCCTCACATTCCATCCCGTTAATTATTACCGGTAATAAATAATAATGCATTGGTTTTTATATAGCGCTTTTCTCGGCACCCAAAGATGCTTTGCATTGTGCATTATTCATTCACTCCATTGGTGGAGGTGAAGCTACTATTGTAGCCACAGCTGCCCCGGGGCAGACTGACAGGAGCGAGGCTGCCAATTTGCACCATCGCCACCCCCTGACCACCACCGACATTCACTCGCTCACTACATTCACACAGGCAATGTAGGTGAAGTGTCTTGCCCAAGGACACAACGACAGTGTACACATGTGCCGGAGCCGGGTATCGAACCGCCAACCTCTCGATCATAGGACGACCCGCTGCTGTACTCTTTGCCTGGATGTACATCCATGACCTGTGGCCCTCAGCACCGATGTCCATATCGCTAGCACTAGCATCATTTTGTTTCGTCTGCTCCTGCCCTCTGTCTCTCTATCACTTCTCTATCCACCTCCGTGTTTTTGACTCTCCTTCTACCTCTCTCTTGCTCTCTCTCTCTCTCTCTCTCAACCCAGCTGGTCAGACAGATGCCCATCCACTAAAAGCCTTAGGTTCTGTCCAAGGTTTCCGCCTGTTAAAGGGAAGTTTTTCCTTCCCTCCGTTGCCAGAGTGCTTGCTCTTGTGGGTTAAGTTGGGTTCTGTCTTTCCCTGTGGGTATTTCCCTGCTACACCTGGAAAATTGAATTGGATGATTCTCTTTCTAATTTTCCAACTTCCCTTTTGTAATTCATCACCCGATAGCAGTTTAGTCAGCAACAACACACCAAGTCTCCCTCCGTCATCTGTCGTTTATTCTCCGTCGTCTCCACAGTGATTATTATCTGCCGTAAACACGACCAAAGATCCTCTAATCTTTCTTCCGAACAGACGGTTCATTAACAGGCAGGCTGTCATCACTGTGTGCACTTCTGTTGCTTCGGAGGAGGAAGCAGCTTTTGGTTACAAGTTGAGTTCTTAGACAAATCAGCTTTGAGGAGTTTCACAGTGGGATGCTTAGTGTCTAAAATGTCTGGATTTTACACTTAAAAGGAAACTGCAGGTATAGCTGCTGTAGAACCTGATAAATGGTGAAATGCCTGTTTGAGGTCGCAACATATTTCTGTTTGCCAGAACTTCTTTTTATTTTTTAGAAGTTTGTTTATGTGTGATTTGAGTATTCTGTTAGCATCCAAATGTCATTTGTTCTAGCTGTTCCTTACGAGGCTCCCACATGAACACAACTGCACACAGTGGACCTTTCAGTGTAACCTATTATCTCCTCTAAACAGTAGCTCAGGAAAACAAACAATAGCAAAAGTAAACCATTCGAAAAACCCCACTTTATTGTAACTACTACCGTCAGAACTGCTGCACCACCGGCCATGAGTGAAGGACAGTGGCAGAGTGCGGTAGGAACTGGAGCAGGGAGCAGGCACCGGCCCACAGCTTGGGGCAGAGGACAGCTGGAGTGGGAATCAGGTCAACTGGCACAGGGGGGGGGGGGGCTGCAGACAGGAGATGTTGACTGGATATTGTCATTTAGTCTACAGGCCTGCAGGTTTTGGCTCTTCCGTGACCTCGGCTGTCTGGAAGTCAGTTTGTCCACAGAGTCTGCTCACGAAGGAAGCAACACCACTTAAGGTTTAGAAACTTCGGTTAAACTTATAATAATTGACTCCGCCCCCCCACCGTGTTTTTCAGACATTACACTGATATATCACAAGTAGTGTGATACATTGCAGAGTGATGGAAAATGTGGAAAGGCAGGGAATAATCGTGTGCAGGAATGCTGGAAAGGGTGGAGGAAAGTATCAGGTGTGCTCTGTGATAGGAGCGTGTCAGCGAGGATGAAGGGAAAGGTCTACAAGACAGTGGTGAGGACAGCCGTGATGGACGGCTTAGAGACAGTGGCTCTGAGGAATAGACAGGAGGCGGAACTTATTAGGAAAGATGATGGGCCATGATAGAGACTGAGCTACAATAAAACTTTAAATGTTTAATTGGAAATTTTAATTCATTCACATCAATAAAGGATGATAGTGGTTAATACCATGTTGGGTTCAACCACCTGTTGCACTGGGTCAAGTAAAAACAACATTCTGTCCTTTTCTTTAAATCATGTTTCAGTTATTAAAACTGTGCTTGATTAAATTCTTTCTCCGCCAACATCTTTGCTCATTTCCCTTTGTCTTTCCATTTTTCTTGTCACATTTCTGAAATGCCATGTAATGTATCCATTATTTTATATTACACCTGTATTTTTACCCACTTATCGCTCATTTCCTCCCTTTCTCGTCTGCATCGTCATTCACCCCATTCCTTTTTCCCCTTCCCTTTGGAGAATTTCCCCTTCCATCCCAATTTTCTCCTCTATCCATTCAACAATGTGTGCTTTTTAATTGGACCATTGTGTCTGCAAATAAAGATTTGATTGATTGATTGATTGATTGAAAGACTCCCACTTGGCCTTGTCCTCCCTCGCATACACAACTTTCTTACTCATCCTGTGGGTGTGTGTGTGTGTTCGTATGTGACCCCGGACTCACATTAAGTAACTACAATAATTCAAAAGTAGAGACCAGTTTCTCGGGTTGGCAGGATTACAATAGGAACTAAAGTGCGAAATGGCTGGAGGCAGGAAATGAGCAGCAATGATTCTTGTATTTAAAAAAAAAAAAAAAAAAAGTTTATTTTCCTTTTACTTTGTGGCAGCTTGAGTTGTTACCATTTTGGTGTTTTCAAACTGGAGAAAACGATGTTCTTCAGTCAAAAAGTTTGTCAAATTCTGGGCACAGGCTCGTCATCTCTGTCCGGAGAGAATCCACAATCTGATCCAGAAGTTCTTTAATCAGCTACCAAAATAACCTTGCCCACACAACAATAATGGTATTATTGTTTACAGCAAGATAATGTCCATTTTCCCATTTCTTCTCATAGCTATCCTAGTTTTTATCTTCTTTTATCAAATATTACCATTTAGCACCAACACTGTTTACAGTGAAGGTGGGGAGCTGCTCTCGACTGGGGAGGTTGTCGGACCGTGGAAAGGATACTCTGAGGATCTCCTCAATCCCGTTACCATGTCCTCTATGGAGGAAGCAGAGGCAGTGATCTCAGAGGTGGACTCGTCCATCAATCGGGCTGAAGTCTCTGAGGTGGTTGTCAAGCTCCTTGATGACGGGGGAGGGGGAGGGGGGGTTGGATGAGATTCGCCCTGAATATCTAAAGTCTGTGGATGTGCAGGGACTGTCTTGGTTGACAGCTGGAGGACGTGTCTGGGGCGAGGGAAGTCTGGCAATCCCTCCGCGATCTGGCCCCGGATGAGCGGCGGAAGATGGAAGATAGTCAATGAAAGAAAATCTGGATATTTACATAGAACAAGGGGATGATACTAGTCACATGTTGAGAAAGAGATAACATGGTAGAGATTGCTGATGTTGTGTGTGTGTGTGTGAGAGCGAGAGAGAGAGAGAGAGAACCTGACTGGAGGGCATCCAGAGCTGACTGCACAGTCTGCATCTCTCTTGGACACACTCACCCACATCATTGAGGCTGGTAACTTGGAGTGAAATTAATCATCGCTCTTTGCTTGCACCGCTGCTCTCAAAACAGGAAGTGGGTCCCAGACGCAGTGCACACACACACACATGCACAGATGCCGACAGGCAGACAGCTGGCTGCTGACAGGATGCTGCTACGACGCTGTATTCCTAACAGCTAACAATCCAATACAATCCTGCTTAAAAAGAGAACGACAGAGGCCAAGGTGTGGCAATGCGAGCGTACGGCACACACTCTCACTGTTTGGGCAGGAACCTTTGGGAAATGTTTTGTAGAAGTATCGATCAAGATGCACATCAAGATGCAATCTATACTGACCGACTTTTGAGGACCTCTATAAACCATTTTAATTGACAAGAATAATGTGCTGGTTTTGAAGTGCTGACATTAGCGTTGCAGTTGCAATCATTTTGCGCTGCAGTACGTCTCCAGTTTATGCTGCATCTATTCGAAGGAATGTGACAAAGGCAGCTAAAGATTCAAGAGCAATTTATTTCACATGAAATAGTCTTCTTTTTAAAAAAACATTATTATATAAATTATATTAAAAAAAACCTGAAAAAACAAAAACAACAAACAAAAATAAACACTTCTCAACATTGTCCTGAGACTGGGCTTCATACAACACCTATGATTTACCATTACCCATAGTTTTAAATTCAGACAGCTTTGTCTCACACTGAGAAAATCCTTAATTGGGCCCCGTCTTCTTTCAAAGACAGGAGCTTCGTCAGTCGTTGAGTAAACGTGTCTAATTGTTAGTGTCCATTGTGCCTTTGTGGGTGGGTTAGGTTTCAACCAGCAGATTGATGATGTTCACATTTTTCTTGCAGTTATTATAGCAAGAGATGGAGTAAAAAAAAAAAAGTGATCCTGGGAAAAGCTGTCTGGGAAAGCATCCAATGGGAAAACCAGAGGATCCAGGGAGAGATTGACTTTCAATACCTTTTTCAACATACTTTTAGTATGAATGGGGCACAGGGGGGGACTGCAGACAGGAGATGTTGACTGGATATTGTGCAAATAAAATATTCGTGAATTTATTGATGTTATTCTCCCAACCCAGAACCCTGATCTGCTTTATTAGCACTATTACCAATATCAGGATTTGTCATTTTCAATCTACAGCGCACTGCGAGAGTCAAATATTCACTTCATCCTTCTGACTTACATCCGTGCTGGAGGATATGCGCTATAAACGGACACTTCATCACCAGAAGACGCTCGCAGTGGACGTCTTTCTATGCAAGTCAGGAGCACAAAGATAAGCACCCGACAGAGCTGGCTCGGGACACGGCTCTGTGCTTGATGTGACACGGAACAGTGCATGTTCTGCTGTCACAAGGCCTCTTAAATCTTTCACATGTAGGATGGACCTCTCCTCATTGCTGCCGCCTTCTTCCAACACACACACACACACAGAGACAGCTTGCCTCCCCTGTCTGCTGCTGTAACGACCTCATGTTGTAAATATTCCCAGGAAAAATCATTTCCCATTTTTTAACGCCCTCTTCCTCTGGTTAAGTTATTTTTCATATCCCCTTGCACGCTTCCTCATTCTTGCCTGTGCTTCTTTCCTCTCTTATCTTCTGGCCAAGTCCTTGTTCTCAAAAATACAATAAAAACAAAATTTCATTCATAATCTTATTCTTATTACGTTTGGAACAGGAAAGGAACTCTGCCAGATTGATGCACTTATAAACCGGTACTTACTTAAATCAGTAACAAGGCAGAATCATGCAGATCAATCTGCTTCTTATAAATACTTCATTCCTGCTGGAGTATGGCATACCTGACAAAAATTGGTCTGGCATATTGGACTAAAAACACTGACAGACAGCATTAGCATTACATTGGACTGGCTTCGCATCACACAATACCAAGGAGCGTCTGACCTTCCTGCGGAAGGCAATGAGGAAAGTGTGAGGATTTCGTTCCGGCAAGTGGTGTCAGGCAGTAAAGACATTACATGGAGGGCGGGTGGAGTCAGTGGGCATCCCTGCAAGGACAGGAGGTCTGCAGGGACCAGCTCAGAAGCTTCAATAGATGCGTTGATTAGTGGTTTGTTTCTTCTTCTTCTAACTGGCAGGAAGAGATAAGCATGACTGGCTGATGCGGAAACAGAAGGCTGGATGATACGAAGTGTCTGACTCCTCCCATTATCTCATCAGCGAACCAGATCATGTTGGTTTGCTTATCTCTTGGTCACTTGACATATTTAATTTAGATTTATGTTTTGCTGCCTGCATTCATTGGGGGGGAGTGATGAGGAGCTGCACCTACAGTTCGCCTACGATGTGTCAACCACTGACGGCCACATTCCACTCACGAAGGGGGATTTGACTATTCTCAAATAGTTTTTTTTTTCCAACATCGATAACTAACTTTCACTTTTAAGCAAATAATGGAATTAGTGAAGGAGCAATGGCTGAAATTCAAAACAGCTACTGATCTTCCTCTCCAGAAGATCCCTCTCTGTAACGACTGAACAAACTCAGCCCTTCTCGATCGACTGAAGAGCGTATAGAGCTGGAGCTTTTTCGTCAATCTGTCACTTTAGCCAGAATAATCCCATGTGGTTTCAAATAGATTCCTTCTGTATTGGTGAGCAGTAGCGCGACAGAACTAGTATTACTACTATGTCGGCCGTGTGGTCTCAGGAGGAAACAAATGTAGCATGATGTAAAATGTTAGAACTGTTCATCTTAACTGACCCTTGAAATAATCTGCATGGTCATTCTTGACATATTGTGGGATGCTGTGATCCTGAGGAGATTTTCTCCGTCACCCCCCCCCCCCCCCCCCCCAGCATTTTTGGGGATGTGCTCTGTTGCACGAAAGAGGATTTCAAGGAAGGAGCAAACTGGCGATCACGATGGCGGATGCACGTCGACAGCCACATAAATAGCCGGCACTGAGCTATTGTTTTCACACTCCCACTTCAATTGTTTTATCTTGACAGCTCTGAGATGTGGACAAGTGAGGACAAATCTTCATCTCTCCAGCTCTGATATGTTTGTGCATCTCGATTTGCATCTCAACAGCTTTACCCCCCCCCCCCCCTCCCTGCCTCTTGCTGGCTCCTCTGAGCTTTGGAGACCAATGCATTTTTCTTTTGTTTTGCTCTCCCTCTCTCCATCCATCTGTCCCTGTCTCAACCTGCGCTCTCCTCAAATGTTTTAATTCTCTCTCTTTCGCATTTGTTTTTTCCTTTGATGCAGCTGCTCCGACGATACACATGAGCAGCCAAGCAGAACACGTTCGTGTACAGTGCGGCCCCATCAGTACGTGTAGATGTGAGTGAATGTTTGTGTGTGTGTGTGTATGTGTTTTCCCTGGAGTAATTAGCAACACTACACCTAAACTAGCTCAATTTGTTCAGAACAGGGAGGTTTGGGTCTTCAGGTCCAATGTATCCTTGTCTTTAAGAGAATAAGTATGGATTTGATAGAACAGAGAAACGTTCAATGTAAAAATTCCAATAGATGATACACACAAATGTTGTATGCACACACACACACACACATTTGTGTTCCTTCGGATCAGCCGGAGTGGAGCAAATTCGAGGTATGCTTCATCGCTGCCACTTATTCTGTGCGTGTTGACTTTGATAAAGATCGGTCAAGACCTCACTGACAGAGGAGTTCTTGATGTGTGTGAGTGTGTGTGTGTGTAAATACGAGCTTGGCCAACACCTGCAAGGTGATAGCTCATTTATTAAAGCTGCAGTGCATAGAAATGATTCGCTTCACGTGTGAACGTAAATAAATAAAACACTCCTCTTGCATGGTCACAGGGTGACTGTCGATTGAAACACATGATAAATGGCTCTTTGGTTCTCATTGCTTGTGTCCACTGGTCTGTTGTTGAGGGAATTCATTCCAGGATTGGAACAAGAGGGACCAGCTAATTAGCCCCAGAGCGGAGATAGCTGTCTGTTACGACGTAACAGGGAAGGTAAAGGTCTTTTTCTGTTATATTATTCCATTATTTGCATTGACACATACACACATCACCCTAGAGCAGGGGTCGGGAACCTTTTTGGCGAGAGCCATGAATCCCACATATTTTTAAATGTAATGACAGTCATAAAATATGTTTAAAACTAAATACAAGTAAATGTGTGCGTTTTATGTAAAAAGAAAAAACGTTTAAAGTACAATAAGTCTCTGAATTTTTTTTAATAACATTGTTATGCTGTTGCTAACCAATGATGGATATTTCTTACCATTAATGTAACTTCTGGTGCTGCGTGGTTTTGCTGATGACTTTGTGACTACAAAGTGAAAAGTGCGATTCTCCTCGTCTTTTTTTCTTTAAGCCATCTTCTCAAAAGGGTTTCTAAAATTAGCGAGCTGATAACACGATCAAAATGAGGGAAGTTTACTTCCTGATCTCACAGCAGGTGGACCGTTTTGCACGTGCGCACATCGACCGCTATTTTCGACAGCAAAATACAGCAACCCCACTTGAACAGTGTCTCTGCCTCATCTGCATTGTCTACGCGATTGATAGACAGATAAATAGATAGATAGATAGATAGATGGTAACCCGTGAGGGATGGGAGTCTGCAGTTTACACAAAAAAAAATTGAATTTTTTTGCGGGAACATTACCACAAAAAATAAACTTCATCCACTTTCCTGTTCTTCTTCGAATCGTGCAGGAGAGAGGGAGAGCAGTGCACAATCAAGGAGCGAGTGTCTCTACACTCACACACACATTGCACTGCGTCATTGTGCACACACACACATGCGGCGTGAGGACGGTAATATTATCAGGATGGAATAAAAATGCTTTGAATCATCCATCCATCTTCAAACCGCTTATCCAGTGTGGGTGGCAGGTCCAGCAGCCTAAGAGGAGCGGAGATTCTCCGCGCTCTGATGGATCGTCTCGCACTGCCTCCGGACCCTCCCACTGTCACCCGATGGAGGAAGCTCATCTCAGCTGCTTTTATGCGCGACCTTTCGGTCAGGGACGTCCACGCACGCATGTGCACGTAGATTGTGTGCATGTTTCCCCCTCCTGACGTCAGAAGGGGATTTCTTCCAGTCGTGTTTCAGGAGGTGATTACAGACCTATACTACAAAGGATTGACTGGATAGTTTATTTTACTGTTTTGGGTTGATGAGGACCCAAAATCACCATAACAGTGTAGAAACATGGGAAAAGTGAGTTTTTCTTAATATGTCCCCTTTAATGGACATCAGCGACCAATAGTTCAGTGACATTCACAGATGACACTTTTTGTTTGTTTGTTTCTCTTCAAGTCCGGAAGGAACATTTCAGACACTTTAAGGACTGATCGACACATTCTGGGAGGATGTCATTGACTTGCTTTCGAAGTGACAGCAGCCCAATGCCATTAACATAAGGAGGATGTCACCAGTACCAGAGCCCAGTCTCGTGCCGGTCTGGCATGTCCTTCAGCTCAGTGATGCCTCTGCGTGGAGATCAAACCGATGGAAACAAACGTGCACTGTTCACGAGACGATTCAAGCAGCTCCACATTAAGTTGTAATTTACGGGAAGGGTTGGGATGAAAGTCCAAAAATGGGGATGGGGGGTCACACAGTTGGCTTTCTCTCAAAACACATGATTCATTTCCAACATGAAAGTAAACACTTGTAAAAAGTATTTCCTGTCCCTGACACAATACTGTATTAATTTTTATGCTAGTGGCTCCCCCTGGGGGGAGGGTGGGGGTGTTGGTGGAGGCTGGGCCGCGAAGGGGGATGGGTGGAGGGTGCTGGGAGGGGGGCAGGCGGTTGTGGGGGGCATTGGTGATCCAGACTTTCCTCTAGAGACTGATGAGAACCTGGTGTATTGGGACAACTCTTGGTGATGGTTGGATGAAAGGGATAGAATTAAGGAGCACAAATAAATCCATTGCACTTTCTCTTCAGAACACTGTGTATTTGTCACTTTTTGTTTGTCCATGTTGTATGTTCACTGTGGTGTGCACAGCCCTCTACGGTGGTAAGCAGGTAATAAAACTAATAAAATATGAATAGGCTAGTCTGCCAAGAGGGCAGGTGACGGTCACAATCACTATAAGAATAAAATTGCATTGAACTATAACAGTGACTGAGGTCACGTACGTTGTAACTGTTGAGCACGAATGCAGACAAGGTAAAAAAAAAAAAAAAAAAAAGATTCCCGGCTCCGGCACATGTGTACGCTGTTGTTGTGTCCTTCGGCAAGACACTTCACCCACATTGTCTTTGTGAATGTAGTGAGCAGGTGAATGTCGGGACGGTCGATACCACAAATTGGCAGCCTTGGTCCTGTCAGTCTGCCCCGGGGCAGCTGTGGCTACAATAGTAGCTTCACCACCAAGTATGTAGTGAATGAATAATGCACAATGTAAAGCATCTTTGAAATTTAAAACTGATGCATTATTATTAATATTATAACAAAAAATGCTACATGCACTCCTGTGCATCTGGATCAGTACTTGTCTGCTGGTATATGTCTGTGTTGCCCGACTGGAATGTGTAATTACAAAGCAGAGACGATAAGAAAATAAAATGTCTCTCTCTCTCTCTCTCTCCTACGAGAGCTCAAAGCTAATTATGGAGTCAGCGGAGCTTCAAATTGACATTTAAAACAGCCATACGGTGGAAGACAATAACACGCTGCTGGTGTCACAACTGCGTAGAAAGTGACTCTGCCTGCCGGTATCACAGTGGAAGATAAGTAAATAGAAGCAGCAACAGCTTAAAGATTCACTCAACTGGCAGCACTATTTACTACTTTAGTAGCTAAAGCTTAGAATTCGTGTACAGCTGTGGGAGCATTGCAAGAAAAATGTTTCATGTTCATACAGGCAAAAAAAGAAATTGAAATAATGAAAATCATTTATAACCATTTATTTCATCTAATCCAACCAAAAAATTACATTTTTGTAATTCAAGATGCTTGAAATCACCCAAAAATCACCTCTCAAATACTCGGAGGATGTGCACGTAAAGGTTTGAGTTGTGACTGATAAGGTTAAAACCTTACATTGACCATATAGCATTTTTGAATGGAATGCTTTTATTGTCATTGTCATCACAGTACAAGTACAACGATCTCTGGCGCCGCTAACGCGACTCTCTTCTTCAAGAAGGTACAGAAAGCAGCAGTAACAAGGATGGTGATGAGACGGCGAACTCAGTCATAGACATGCACTCACATGTATTCTACTTATACTATTAAACTCACCAATAGCTGATACAGTTCCCAAGTCTGTCTGAAACAACATTTAAAGCTTTTATGGAGTAAGGCAACAAAGCAATCTCGAGTATAATGCACACAAAACTCAAACCGTCCAGTTTTATGGGAGTAGAAGGATGTTTATCAAACTTTAACAACATTTCTGAGAATAAAAACATTTATGATGTGAATTCATGGTGAACCTGACAGTGATTCGAATTAAACTGCATCACGTTATTGGAGGATTATTATTTGTTTCATTCTGTGAATGAAATGTATATTTCTTTATACTGCTGCCTCGTGCCTCGCGATCATATAACATTTTATTCACATTTTATTTACTGCAGCATCATTGCAGATACCATCCGGCTGTAATCCACAGTCACTGCAGGTGGAGAACACATCACGATTCACGAGAGGCCAAGAAAGACTTCACCAACCCCATTACTCCTGCAACTGTATAGAGTTGTGCTATCGTACCCAGCTCCATTCACAGCAGGTGGTAAAGCTAAAGCCTTGCATTCCACGTAAAGCCACCCACCCAGTCTGAACGCACTAGTCAGAAAACCAAACACACCCCTAGAGTGCTGATTTGAAACAGCTCCAGACATGAGCAAAATGTTAAGAGGTTTTTAAATCCATTCTTTACCTGGAACATTTTAATTTCTGTTCCATATGTAGTTGGCTATACATGGAGCTGTCCAGTGCTGAAACTGAATGTGAACTTCAGCACTGGACAGCTCTATTATTAGCCGGCTACAATTGGCACTCAGGATCAGCACTGAACAGCTTCATAGGTAGTTGGCTATATATATGGAGCTGTCCAGTGCTGAACCTGAATGTGAACTTCAGCACTGGACAGGTCTATTGTTAGCCGGCCTCATATGGCGCTCAGGATCAGCACTGGACAGCTCCATATGTAGTTGCCTATATATGGAGCTGTCCAGTGCTGAACCTGAATGTGAAGGTGGGCAACAAATACAGCTTCCTGGAGTCAATCCATTTCATTGTGTGATATTTCTTTTGTCAACATAATATTTCTATGATGGCATTTTATCTCGAAAATAAATGTCTACTTAAATAACCAGACTTTCAAAAACGTGTCTGAATGATGACGGTGATTCCTTTGATTGTTTTTGAATCATGAAACTTCCTCTGGAGCTGCTTTCCATCCAGAAATCCACAATAAAAATCACTTCCATGCTGGTTGCTGGTTTATTGGCTCCATTGGTTCATACATTTTGTCGCTTTTTACAATATAAAGAACTATACATAATGCTTTTGACCCCCTTTATATAATTTTCTCCTGCTCATTTTATCACTTCATTTGGGCTTCTTTTGGAGATGGCAATAATATTTTTATTTTTTTTAATTCTATTTAATAACAGCTTGCCAGTGAGCAACTGCTTCTGAAGGACTGATTGATGGTTTCTGTATGCTGGGTCATGCAGTAAAAATTACACACACTTGTTAAATTGAGTATGTGTGCGTGCAGATTGTGTGGTGGAGTGCGGTTGTATGCCAGTTCCAGCTGGTCTATGTGTGTTTGGAAAGCTTCAGAGGAATGTGGGCAAGTGTTGACTCTCTTCTTGCTGTGTGTGTGGACCTTGGCGAATCCTGTACCAGGCAGTAAAAGTCACCAAGCCAACCCTAATCCCAACATCCTTCCATCATTCTCAGTTTTCTCAGCAAGGCTTTCATTTTTGCTCTTGCACTGGCAGAAAGAGAGCGAGAGAGAAAGAAAGAAAACGGCAGAAAAAGAGGCGCAAAGGAAGAAAAATAACATGAAAGAAATACTGAATATTTAGAGTGCGCAGAGCGCTTTGCTCTGCAGAGACAGGAAGGGCAGTGTCAGTAGAGATGGAAATGGTCCAGTGGAAAGCATGATGCCATGATTAGTGAGGTGTAACCATCCTGCAGTCACACTGGAACCACATGGACATCATGGAAGTCATAAGCATGCGCACACTCTCACGCACACACACACACGCTCTGTCTGTTGCTGACCGGGCACAGCTGCTGCAAGGAAACAATGCTGCCATTGTCACTCGTATGCATTCAAACACATACACACACGCACGCACACACACAGTTGCCTGTGACACCTAGGCCTACCACTATGCTTAAATGTTCCATTACTCACACCATATGCTTTGCAAAAATGCAGTACATGAACACAAAGACACAGATCAAATTGAAAACATGCTGATACAAGAAAAGCACTCAGAGTGCAGAGCTGCGCCGAGCAGCTCATTCTTCTCATAACTGGATTTACACCGTCCACATGATGATCTGGATCATCACCAAAAGGTTATAAATTGTTCTTGGTATCTTTGTACACCAACCATGAAAAGTAAGAATGAATCGGATTTTTAACAGATTTTTTAATCCGGAAATTGGTTTTTCAAAGTTTTTCCCGTCATTCTGGAACTGGTCCGGATGAAATTTGGTGGTAAGATAGAGCTCCTCACCCTACATGACTGTGTGAAATTCAATAAAAATTGTCCGATAATTAACCGAGATATTGAGGAACAAATTCTGAAGCTCCATTGACTGCAAGTGAAAATTTCAAAGTGACCAAGAATCCAGGATCTCTTCTGGATCGTCACCAAACTTGTATCATCTCTTCCTGGTAGCATTCCTAACATTTCCAGAAAATATCATCCAGATCCTTCTGAGTTATCTTGCTCACGGACAGACAGAGAGACAAACACCAGTGATTACATAACCTCTGCCTCGCTTCGGCGAAATCTTGATATTGTCAACTAAATTATTTAAGACTTTAAGTAAGGAGAGCAGCTCCGCAAAAGCACAGGCTACTTACTTCATCCACATGGTTGTATTTTCACTGGACATCCTTCACTTAAGCTGCGATAATGTCAAAGCTTTTCCAAAGTCACATCTCGCATTTACCGAAAAGCACCAGAAATTTTTTTTCGCCATTCATTTAATTGTGTGAAAAGCGGAAGTTTTGTGTAAATAGGAGCAAAATGCATCATTGTAATTTCTCAGTGTGAGAAAATCTTCCTGTAGCAGATTATACAAAAGCCTGAGCAAAGGATCTGTTTCTTTGATTTTTTATTAATAGAAAACACACGTGTTCTGATTAAATCCAACAATGACAGCTCTGAATGAGGTTGCTGCTCAGCCTCATGGGACTCCTGAGAGAGGAGACAACAATCGCTGGGCAGAGTAAATAAACTGAAGCTAAAAGGCTGATAATTGTAACTGAAGCAAGACACGTTAACTATTAGAGATCAATGGCAGCACTGACAGAGAATTAATGTGTGTTAGAGAGACCAGAATACACAACTGCAGCTTCCTGTGTTTTATGCACTGAGAAGTGGCCAAAGAAGAATCTCGGGAGAAATAACCTGGAAAAAGAAAGGGATCAGGGGGAAGGAAACTGAGACAGAGGAAATGAAGGAAAATGTATTTTATTCTAGGAGAACTTGTCACAAATACAACTAGAAAAGCACTCGGAGTGTATAAACCTTCACCAAGCATCTCATTCGCCTTGTAATTGGATTTACACCATCCACTTGGTGATCCATGGGACCCTTTCTGGTGTCTCTGCATTGGCTTCCTTTTAGAGCATGAATTGAATATAAACTCCTTCTGCTCACTTTTAAAGCCCTCAACAGCCAGGCCGCTCCTTACCTTACCAAGCCCATTATGGCATATTGCCCCATGACAGCCCTGCAGTCCCAAAACGCCAGCCTGCCGTTTGTTCCAACACTTGCGTGAGGCTTTGGGCACATTTTTCAATTCTCATTTCAAGTATCCAAATGTGAATATATATATATATATATAGTCCACACACCAAGAGGTTCAGGTATTGCCGCCACGACAGGCACCAACCACATTACGGCCACAGCACCGATCGGCCGCTTTGACAATGAAGGCACGAAACATGGCCCACTTGGACTCAATGTCGCCCGCCTCCCCTGGTACATGGTTGAACTCTCCTGTAGGTGGGAGTTAAAACTACTTCTGACAGAAGATTCTGCCACATGTTCCCAACAGAGCCTAACAATACGTTTGTGCCTGCCAGGTCTGTCTGGCATCTTCCCCCACCATCGGAGTTCACTCACCACCAGGTGGTGATCGGTTGACAGCTCTGCACATCTCTTCGCCCAAGTGTTTAAGACATGCGACCACAAGTCTGGCAATATGACTATAAAATCGATCATTGTAACTGCGGCCTCTGTTGTCCTGGTGCCAAGTGCACATAAGGACACCCTAATGCTTGAACATGGTGTTCGTTATGGACACTCTGTGATGAGCACAGAAGTCCAATAACAAACCACCACTCGGGTTCCAATCAGGGGGGTCATTCCTCCCAATCACACCCCTCCAGGTCTCACTGTCATTGCCAACATGTACGTTGAAGTCCCCCAACAGAACGAGGGAATCCCTAGAAGGAGCACTATCCAGTATCCCCTCCAAGGACTCCAAAAACTACAAACTGCTCTTTTGACCATAGGCATAAACAACAGTCAGGATCCGCCCCACCACCCGAAGGCGGAGGGAGGCTAGCCTCTCATTTATTGGGGTAAACTCCAATGTACAGGCACCGAGCTGGGGGGCAATACGTATTGCCACCCCTGCCCGGCGCCTCTCACCAGTGGCAAATCCAGAGTGGAAGAGAGTCCAACCCCTCTCAAGAAGAGTGGTTCTGGTTTCCTTGCTGTGTGTCGAGGTGAGACCAACTATATCCAGTCGGAACTTCTCAACCTCGCACACCAGCTCCGGCTCCTTCCCCACCAGAGAGGTGACGTTCCACGTCCCAAGAGCTAGCTTCTGGAGCCGAAGATCGGACCGCCCAACTTACAATGTACCCGACCCCTTTGGTCCCTCCTATGGGTGGTGAGCCCACAGGAAGGAGGCACCAAGTTGCCTCTTCGGGCTGTGCCCGACCTGGACCCACGGGTGAAGGCCCGGCCACCAGGCGCTCGCCATCGTGACCCGGGCCCAGGCCTGGCTCCAGGAGGGTGCCGCGGTGACCCGCATATGGGCGACGGAAATCTTCGGCCAATTTTTTACTCATCATAAGGGGTCTTTGAGCTACCCTTTGTCTGGTCCCTACTCTAGGACCTGTTTGTCATGGGTGACCCTACCAGGGGCATAAAGCCCCCGACAACTGAGCTCCTAGGATCATTGGGACACCCAAACCCCTCCACCATGATAAGGTGGCAGCTTAGGGAGTTATTTAAAGCATTTTTTTTAAAAGGACAGTTTCCACTTTCAGATTTATGGAATCTGCATGCGCGGTAGCACAAAAAGGCATTTGGATCCGTCTGACATCAGTGTAAAAGTATTTTATGATCTAGCGCACATAATCTAAAACATAATTGGACCTTCTTACATTTTGTTAAAAGCATCTTTGCAAATCATTAATTAAAGCAATAAAGTGAGCTGCAGTACATTTACGTAACATTTCGTATTGTTAAACGGAACTAATGTAATGAATGTGTGGCTTCTCAAATATTTGTATAAAGGTGTATTTTTCAATGATGTTGTCTGTTTGAGAAAAGTTCACTCAAGTATTTCCATTTCATTTTGGCTATCAATGTGAAGAAAAGAAAACCTTGAGTTTGCATCACATTTGGCTTTCATTAAAACTGATAATGTCTCTATTTTATCCCTTTGAGATAACCTACAGTATGCTAATAGCACAAAGCCCTGTATCATTAGCTGCTATTTAGCGTGATGCAAAGAGCAAAGTCGCATTGTAAAGATGGATATCAGCTGTATGACTTGAAAGGTGTGTGAACAGGTCACCGATTAGCGGTGGTCCTTGCCAGAGCATGCTCATTAAGGAAATAACCGACAGCAGAGCCGAATACTGGACTGACCTTCAACCCAGAAAACTGGGCACAACTGAAGAAGCTGACGAGAAAAAAAAAGATGGATAAGTGAAGCCGTCACTTTGTACCAAATGCAATTTCATTTAATTTTTTTCATAGTGTCTGTCAGCTCTCAATGGAGTCCCAGCATCATGCCAATAAAGCACCAAGTGAATTAATGTTGGCTGAGAGGGCTGAGGGAGAGACAGACTCATTTTCCATTATCTTGAAGATGAAAAAGCTGCAGCACACAGCGAGCCGTCCGGCACTCCTGGCACCCATCACGCTTCATTAATACTGAAGGCTTGGAATAGTTGAACACCCCTGCTACTTCCTGCTAGGAAGAATCCGCTGAACACCTGCTTCACACTCTTCTCCAATAAATGAGACACACACTAACGCAGACTTGTTCAACTTTGGACCTTGTGTGTCTCGCTGACCGTTCAATCCTTCCACTGTGCTGAGAGAAAAAATGAGATCAGAGCTTTGACCTCTACTCATGAGCAGTCGTCTCACAGCACGCGCTCCAAGACAAGGAGCCGATTTGAGGAAATGACATCATCAGCCCGCGATGTCACTGAGGTCATGGCTGGCTGGAAACCTACGCCATCAGAATGGAGATTACCCCAGCAAATGGTTATTACAACCATATGAAGGATTGCTACAATGTCTGAAGGTAGAGCGCTCAGCCAGCCCGCCCCTATACCCGAGGTAGTTTGATAGATCAGCATATTATGGAAAGATGGATGGGGCAGATTATGTGATGCTCCATTGGTGCCACTTATTACAGGTGGATGAGGTGTGTGTATCTGCTGCAGACCCACCGAAGAAGGTGTCTGAAACAACATACCTCTTGTCACGGATTGCAGTGGGAGCATTATGAGACTTGAAGGTCATCTACCATTGAGCAGATTGGGAATAGAGCGGTATGAATGGAGATGGCCAAGGTCAATATATTTAAATGTATAGTTCATACCATAATTAAAATTGCAATCCTCAAGGGATAAGTTAACATTTTATTGAATGTTTAGAGAGATACTCTTTGACTAGTGACACCAGAAGTGCCTATACTTGCTTTTGTAGTTTGACATTAAACACCTGCCGGAGGGCAAGGGGGGAGACAGTTCATGGGGTTGGTGTGATGAGTCCCTGAGGAGGCTGTGTGCTCGGTGCAGACAGCGTTTCCTCTGGATGTCCTCAATGGGTGGGAGAGGAGTCCTTGTGATGCGTTTTCATCACCCGCTGGAGCATCTTACTGTCCGCGACAGAGCAGTTCCCACCAGACAGCGACAGAGCTGGTGAGGATGCTCTCAGTCGCACAAAGGGATCACTGCAGGCATTACAGTCCATCCCGTATTTAACATGAATGAATCTGAGTTATCAGGATGGACCCCCCCCCCCCCCACCCGTGCAAATCTGGACAAACTGTATGAAACCAAGTCAAGAGATTTCTTTTAAACATTGTTGCTGTGCCTCGGGAATGCTTAACGAAGCAACTTTGTACTCACTTGTCTTTATTGTGGAGTCCATAAACAATCTGTATTTACTGTAGCAAAATAAAAAATATTCATAATATTGTGATTTATTTATTTAAGGTAATTATAAAGTGACTTGACATGATTTTTTTCCCCGATGAGGGGATGGATATCCTTTGGTTCGACTTAACCCTTGTGTGGTGTTCGGGTCTGTGGGACCCGTTTTCATTTTTCATTAAAAGAAAAAGGATACAATTAATTATTTTTTCAAACTGAGACTCACTGGCTTTGGCTCATTTTATGTGAAGAACATATATCAGAATACATATTTAATAACAACACACCATACACCCCCCCTACACATTTCTATTACATATAAGATGTTCGGGTCCACTGGACCCGGGGCTAATAGAAGTGTGGAAATTTATGTTGTGTGTACCACAAACACACCTACACACCACACACACACCTACACACACCTACACACACACCTACACACACAGCCGGCCTAGACAGGAGGATGACAGAATGTAGGTACACAGAAAATCAGTGGGTCAAATGTGCGAGATCTGGGCTGCCTGTGATGCTCAGAGCTCCCACCTCAACTGCTGACTTCAAAGAACAGGCCTGTCAAGTCTTCCAAGTTTGTATACACGGCTGACACATCCCTGGTATCCTATGTGCCAAAGAAAGGCAAGAATGTGGTACTCATGAGTACACTGCACGGCAATGGAAGAATCTGTGACCAGGAACATCACAAACCAAGATCATCATGGATCATAATGCCACAAAAGGAGGGGTAGACAACATGGGCAAGCTGGTGACGGCCTACAGCTGCAAACGGAGGACTCTACGCTGGCCACTGGTGATATTCTCTCAGCGTACAATGCCTTTGTCATTTGGATTGCACGAACCCAGAGTGGAAACGAGTGAAGCTCCAGAAAAGACGGCTCTTGAGGATCTGGGAAAGGCATTGGTGAGACCACAAATCAAGAGAAGAAAACATATCCCAGAACCCCAGCCTCTGCAGCCATGGTGAGGAGGACTCAGGAGGAGAATGCTGGTGCCCTGTCCACCAAACCTACAGAACCACAGTCTGCAGAGCCTGAAGTAAGTGTGTGATGCTGTTGCAGTGCATGTCTGGCACTCATGTCTTGTGAGAGAGAGAGAGAGGTGTTAGTAAAATGTCTGATGTTTTCATTATTCTAGGTTGTGAACACCACGAACAAGAAGAAGCGGTGTGAAGTGTCCGACCCAAGATGGACAGGAAAACACAATATACATGCATCAAGTGCAAAAAGTATATCTGCAGAACACACACAGTAAAGCTCTGCCCCTCATGTGTTGTATAGGCTAGTGGCTAAAGGCCATGAGTTCAATGGGGCTGATGTGTTCTCTTGACTGATATGTTTACTCTGAGTTCAGCTTGTGTTGTGCACCTGAATGGGTTAAATTTCAAGTTCAAAGAAATAAAAGTCAGTAGTTTTGAAAAACCTCGCTTCACTTGTAAATGTGTTTCCACTCATATCTGGATTTTAATTGATTTTCTTTATTATGTTTTAAACAAAAATTTTTTTATAAATGTGACCTAACAAAGGTAAAGGGCAAATACTAACCATATATATTGTTTATACTGCTTGTAATTGGGATAAGGTAAACATATGTTCAGTATTTTAATATAAAATTGTGATTGTGAGCCATTAAAAGCCACAAAATGCAACGGGTCCATCAGACCCACGAACACTGGCTGAGTAACAACAATATGAACACCACACAAGGGTTAATTTACCGCCTGGCTCCCCCTCCGCATTAGCGCCGAGCTATTGTCCAATATGTGTGAACACACTGACATTGCACGTGTGTGCGTTGAAATGATGCATGAACATGGAGAGGGTGACCATGACTCCTGCATGCCTGCCTGCTTCATTGCTACAACTCCCATTTGCTTTGACCCAAAGCTCATTCTAGTATGGCACTGAGGCTAAATCTCTCTCTTTTTTTTTCCCTACCCCATTCCAGTGATGATGGCGACTAACCCCTGTGGAGCTGGTGGGAAGGTGATTCACTTCAGTTAGGATAATGCACCCTGTCCTCGTCTCATCTCTTGGCTAATGGAGCCTGGAGGGCTGGCCAAGGTACAATGGAAAGGATATTTAATCCTGAGACACTGATTACTCTGTATCATTAAAGGAAACAGAACAGAAGGAGGACCGTGGAATCACTTTCATGACCAGTTTAGAGAAAAAAAACGAGGTGCATGAATCCTGCCAGAGCTCATTTGGTTTAATGTAAAGGGTCTACTCTACACGATCACATGCAAGTGTGAAAGCAACAGTTTTGAAAACAAGTATATTATTTTAAAGTGAAATGCAGCATGATAGGTAGCACGGTCAGCAGGAGTTATCGGAGCACATCCTGTTTTCTTCCCTTGAGCAGGTCCCAAGCCCGGATAAATGCAGAGGGCTGTTGCAGGAATGGCATCCGGCATAAAACTTTGGCAAAATTTAATATGCAAACAACCTTAAATATGAAAGACATAACGGATGGGGTGAGACAGGAATCCCCTGTATCACCAGGGATCGCCTCTGAGCCTCTTTTTGTTTGCCATGGTGATGGATAATCTAACAAATGAAGTGAGACAGGAAGCTCCTTGGAAGAGCAGGGACCAGGTAGAGGAGAAATTAGCGAAGCGGAGGTATGCTCTTGAAAAGAGAGTAATGGAAGGTGAGCAGGAGTAAAAGAGAGTATATGTGTGTAAATTGAGAAGGTCCCATGTGTCTTGATATGTAATTGATGAACAACACACCATGGGGAACAGTTGGGTTACAAGGAATAGATGTAAAGAAGGTAGAGAACCTCAAGTACCATATTTTCCAGACTGCAGGTTGCACTTTTTTAAATAGTTTGGCTGGTCCTGCAACTTATAATCAGCTGTGACATATGCATATTAAATTATGTTCAGTAAGCCCCCAGCTATCCGCGGATCCAACTGAAGTATCCCTGAAAATCTTTTTCATCAATCCTTCTGATCTGAATTTCGAGAGACAGCTTGCGAGATCTGAATCACGTGATCAGTTTGTTTACCTCGTTTTTAAGGTGGTGTCAATCAATTCCAGTGTTTTGTGGAACTTTTACAGATTGCTATATACATTCTTGAGATGAGATCAACGCATGCTGGAAGAATCTGTGGCCTGAAGCGGCCAAAGATTACAAGGGCTTTTTCACTAAAGACATTCGAAGTGCAGCCGTAAACAGGTCTGTGCGACTGGCTAAGCTTTGAGGATGCAACCGAGGACGAGTTTAAGGCTCTGATAGACGGATGTCCTGCCCCCATCAATGACGACGACATGTTGGAGATGAGTAAGGAATTGCAAACACAAGAAAAAGATTCCGATAATGAAGCAGAGCCCGAGGAGTTATCTGGCCTTACAATAGAGCGCATAGCAGAGTTGATGCGAATCGCACAGATTATTCAGTCGGCCATTGACGACATGCTTCGATCCATGAAAGTGCAAAATGCCATCGAATCAGCTTTCGCCGTTTATAGAGGCATGTTGAATGACATGAAGAAACAGCGATCTCAGTTGCCAAATGTTTTTTTCCAGCGATTTAATAAAATGGATTACATATAACCTGTGTACGTATGTAATTATGTTTTTAATACTTTTCCTTGCTACTGCACTAAAATACTACTATTTTGAATTTGTATAATACGTATTTACACATTAGAGGATGTTATCATGAAATAAGACCAATAAAGGGGTAATGGGGCAATTTGTGAAGGGTAACTGGGTGTTAAGGGGGTGATTTTTGGAAACTGGAACTGGAATTGACGGTCAGTCTGACGACAGAAGAGGAGACTGTGCTTCATCTTCCTCCGGGTTCTGGAATTGTTCAGAAGTGACACCGATGATGAAGAATTCAATGCATTCCGTGATGTAGAATGAGATCGCACGTGTATCAAACTTGCTTACCGGTAACTTTCTTGTTGGACCCGCAAGCTTGCTATGCTAAATACAGAGTTCAGCCTCAGGTATTTTTTTATCCTATTATGTCGATGAATTGCTGTCGATGTGCCTCTGGCAACACCTGTGACCTGCAAGGCCGATAAAGTGACTGTAGATGAGACAATGGATGTCATCACGACATGAATGGACGCAGTTTATCACACAGTATGGCTCAGCTCTCTCGCAGAACAAAAGGAAGCCCTACTAGCAAGTGCTTGATTGAAGTAAACTGAGATAAACAACTCCTATCGGACTGACTATCTTCTCATTTGCCATTTCAAATATTCAAACAATGTGGCGGATTTACTGCACTTCCACGTGCGTGTCCCTGCCTTTGTGTCTCTATAAATGTGTATCGCCTTGCACACGGCAGGACACTTCAGCCATCGCTCTTGATCACAAATCACCTCATTAAATTCCATTGCATTAAAGCCCGTTTTATGAATTTAGCGCCGTCCCAGGGCAATTGTTCCCCTGCAAATGAGATTAAAGCAACATTTGCCTTTCTCCCAGCTTTCAATTATTTTTTTTCTGGAAGGACAGCTCGGCACAATGAAGAGAGAAGAAAAGGAAGAGAAAAACACTGGACATTTCCTACATCAAGACACGTTAGTAAGATATTCTGGAAATTCAGATTTTCAATCAATAAGATAGTATAGTTGATATGAAGATTTATTTTTGCTGATTTTTTGTCTCAAATTTTCAAATGAATCACTGATTTTTTGTGTATTTATTGAGGTTAATCTCAAACTAACATGAAAACAGACTCTCTTATTGGTTTATTGGATTTTTGTATAGTTATTTGTGCTAAAAAGGATCCTAATAACTGCAGAGTGAATAGTTTTATAATCCCAGTCAGATTAATAATTTATGTTTTCCTGTGTGTGTTTAGTATCATGTGGCCCTATAAGGATAGAAGGCAATAAAACATAGTGAGCTCAGTTTGAGGCTGGCTTCACACAGTGGCGATTACAGAAACTTACTACAATGAACATGAATGTACACAAATACACACATATGAACACACAAGAGACTAGATAATGGTCCATGAGATCAGGTTGCTAGGTTACAGGTACAGCTCTGCCAATAAAATGACTTCTGACACTGCCGAGAAGCTTTAAAAGTGTGTATAGAGCTAGAAACAACATATATTAGCCTACTGTGGTACTAGGTTATTGCACTCTTCTTTTGTTTATACCACTACTACTCAGTTAAGGCAGCAACTTAAGCTACTTCCTCTCAGGCACATTTATCAAATAAAAAAATCATCCCTATGCAGGTGAGAGACAGAGAGAGAAATCTGCATAGAAGATTTTCCGAGCCCCACAGAATATTCTTTACTATTACTATGCAAACACCGAACCTAGCAAATGAAAGATTAAAGCATCTTCTTTCGTTAGGAAAAACAAGTGTGTTCCTATCATTTTTTGGTCCGGAGTTATTGGCCATTGAAGAGAAGCAGATTTCAATTTCAGGGTTGGTATTGAATATTTGGGATGTAAAAAAGCGTCTGTCGACGTAAACGGCACCGAATGAGTTAAATTATTTTCCTTTAGCATTTCAGAAAATGCTACCCACCGCTTTAAAAAACAAAACACCGGTCTACTTTTTTCAACTCCTCTTCTAAAGGCTTAGCTCCTTAAATTTTCAGCCAGTTTCATTCCAAGGCCTCCTATCCCTTCCTTCTTCCTCATCTTCCTCCTTTTCATAAACTCTTTTCATTCCCTCTAAAAGTGATCTCTTCATTTCACCATATTTTCAACTAAATATTTTTTTTTCTCACAGTATTTATTTATCGACTCTATTGCAGCCTGTTTGCTGCACAAATGTAATTCAGTGCATCTGTAGGCTGATGTGTTTCATAATGTGCAAAATGAAGACAATGTGTGTTAGCACAAGTGGAAAAGCATGACAGAATTCAATCAAGTGTGTGTGTGTGTGCATGTGTTTGCACGTATAAAGTGTGTATTAAAGAGTAAATGTGTGTCTCACTTTTTGGCAGCATGCACATCTTTTGACAAGAGCATACATTTGAGCCTCCATCCATCTGTGTGTGTGTGTCTCCACACGTTAGGAGTCTGAGCAGATATGTCACACCTCATCCTCTTTTTCCATAGGCCTCTATTTTAATCTGGTAAAACAGGTTGTGTGTTCAATGACCTTCAGAGAGGGTAAATATAAATAGACAGGGTATGCTGTGACGAGTGTTGCGCTACTATACAGAAGATCCAGTGTTGCAATGCGAGGGCGGATAAGAGAGGGAGGAAGATAAATGGATGAAAGGATGGAGAATTTAAGCAGATATACGTGCCGACAGACACAAAGCTGGAAATGTGTGGGATGATGGGCAATTTATACCGAAGGGATCCAGTTGCTAAGCCCAACACCTTCATGCAATCCTTGCAAGAAGAAAACTTCTCCAAGTCATAGCCAATGGGTGTTGGTGCAATTCCTGGTCTGCTTGATCATGCTAAAGGGCTTCAAGTCAAAGTCAAGACTTCATTTTAGAAATCTACTTTCAAAAACAAGAACTTGTAAAGCACGGGGAGCGGTGCAGCTTCTTCCACTGTTCGGAGTTCCTTTGACATCCATGAATCATGTTCACAGGTTTCGAGATTTAAGACCATCCGGTTGAGCAGTTGAGTAAGTAACATAGTAACCAAAACCATATTAGTTTTTTTCATTATACTTAGTTATTTAATTATCACCATACAGGGAGATGCACATCACTAGACTTACAGTTTAGCCTTAGAAGTAGACACATACAAATGTTGATCTTATAGTTGCACCAAAATCAAATATAAGATCATATAACTCATATGTGTCAAACTCAAGGCCTGGGGGCCAAATGTGGACTGCCAAGTCATTTTCTGTGGCCCGCAAGAGCTGTAGAAAGGTGCTATATAAATAAAGCATATTATATTATATATTTTTGCAACTATGCAATTGCATATGTAATGTTTGTAACTTAATTAAGTATGTAGTAGTAATAAATAATAAATACAGTTATGTAGCAGCATGTTAAGGAGTAGTTACATTTCATTTACATGACATTACATTTACACTTTGTTATCGTTACAACTGGCCCTTTGAGGGCAACCATAATGCTGATGCAGCCCTCAGAGACAATAAGTTTGACACTCCTGCTATAACTGTGCCACTGTGCCAGAGTTCATCGCAGTCAGTCAGAAGGTTGCTCTGTAATATTGGCTCAGGTCGCTTCTGGGAAATAACAGATTGATATTTCCAACCTCTCATAGACAGTAATGCACCATGGCAATATCTTCACTGCCCCGTTTGTCCTGAGGATGACTTTATAAGACACGTTGCTATGACCGGCTCGTAGGCCGTAACAAATGAGGGTGATATCGCCAGGGTGGCTCCATGAGTTAGAGCAGGGGTGTCAAACTCATTTTCTCAACGGCCACATTAGCATTATGTTTGCCCTCCAAAGGCCAAATGTAAACCGTAACACAGTAAAAAAATATGTAATGTAGTAAAAACTAAATGTAATGTAATTTAATGTAAAATAAATGTAACTACTCCTTAACATGCTGTTAAATAACTATGTATTTATTATTTAACTCTTTAGCCACCACAGTAATTACAATAAAATATTCAGTTTTGAGCTCACTTTTTGAAAAGGTTGTAAATTAAAAAGAGATAAAGAGATAAAGCCATACTGTAAATGAGAAAAATCATAAGTATGAACCAAAGTTTGTGATGGGAATAAATTAACACATCTAATAATGTGGAAAAGTTCCATTCAAATGCAATCATCACGCAGGAACAAAGATAATCAATACAAAATCAAAGCAAAACCAAAGAGCCACCACCTTGTCTTGTCATGGACATGCGCAAACCAAAAAACAAAAACAGAAGTGGGCAAGATAAAGAACATTCCCTGAGTCAATGCTGCGGAAAAGACGGCACTTTCAGGATCAGCACTGGACAGCTCCATATGTAGCCGGCTACATATGGAGCTGTCCAGTGCTGATCCTGAGCGCCATATGTCGCCGGGGTCAACGTGTCAGCACATGCTGGAAAAAACAAAAATGTTCAAATAACTTTCAATAGTCAACGCCAGCAGAGTATTAATTTCCTGACTGTAGCGTGTGACATGCTGTATAAGTATGTAAATAGAGGAAGTGGGCAAAAAGGGTTTCAAGGGTTAATCTCCCTTGTTGAGGAGTGAAAATGAATAAAATGAAGCCTCAGTGAGCAGAAATCTGTATGCAGCGCTGTGCTCGTCTTTGCATCTACTTAGGTTGTAACTGTTGTTAGGTTATCAGGCGTTTAAAGCATCCACTAGATCTGCTCTGCACCCCCCATACCTTCCTCCCTCTAAAATGCTTTTTGAGGCGCTGCTTTCATGTGGTTGGTCAGTGTTCAGTGGGATATCTGACTTCTTCCACACAAGTGGGATATTTAAACTTTGATGCTTATCATCTCAGGTGGAGGCTTTTAATTCCAAGCTCCTGAGCTAAATGTCTACAATGTCGAAACTAACGATAAGGATAAGTTTAAGAGGATGAGGTCAGAAGGGTGAACGGAGGAGCGGGATGAGAATCAGCAATGGAACAGAGACTGAGTGAGGGATAAGACAAGTGGGGAAGAGGGATTGAGGAGGTGGATGAAGGACAGAGCAGCAGAGGGATGATGGGATAAGGAGGTGAAACACAGCAGGAGGCTGAATAGGGGCCCTCACAAACCCCTGATTATGCTAATCCTGGTGGACCCCCTCATAGGAAATTAGCACCTGCTCACACACAAAAGGAGTGACACACACACACCCTTGTGTTGCCCCATTCTCTGGAACCCCTTGGCTACATCCAAATCCTTCACAGATTGGCAAAAAGAACAGCCGGAAGATGGAGGAAGGGTGTTGGGAGTCGTATTCCGATCTGTATGAAATTTGGTGACAAAGTAGAGGGGTGTCCGCTCCCTATATGACCGGTGCCAGAGCTTGGTCCGCATTGCCGGCAATAAGTCGGACCTATTTCCAGTGCGGGTTGGACTCCGTCAGGGCTGCCCTTTGTCACCGATTCTGTTCATAACCTTTATGGACAGAATTTCTAGGTGCAGCCAGGGCGTTGAGGGGGTTCGGTTTGGTGACCTCAGGATTGGGTCGCTGCTTTTTGCAGATGATGTGATCCTGTTGGCTTCATCAGGCCGTGCCCTCCAGCTCTCACTGGATCGGTTCGCAGCCGCATGTGAAGCAGCCGGAAACGGGTGGAGCGCACCCTCCAGGTCGGGGAGGAGATCCTGCCCCAAGTGGAGGAGTTCAAATACCTCGGGGTCTTGTTCACGAGTGAGGGAAGGATGGAGCGGGAGATCGACAGACGGATCGGTGCAGCGTCTGCAGTAATGAGGACTCTGCACAGATCCGTCATGGTGAAGAGAGAGCTGAGTCGAAAGGCGAAGCTCTCGATTTACCGGTCGATCTTCGTTCCTTCCCTCACCTATGGTCACGAGCTTTGGGTAGTGACCGAAAGAACGAGATCACGGGTACAAGCGGCTGAAATGAGCTTCCTCCGTCGCCCCCGCGACCCGGCCCTGGATAAGCGGATGACGATGGATGGATGGAAGTAGAGGCCCCCACCCTACATGACTGTGTCAAATTCCATAAAGCTTGGTCAATAATCAAGCGAGATATTCAGAAACAAATTTTAAAGCTCCATTGACTGCAATATGAATGAAAATGTCAAAGTGATCCATAATCCAGGATCTCTTCTGGATCTGGTAACATTTCCTGAAAATTTCATCAAGATCAGTCCGTAACTGTTTGAGTTATGTTTATAGACAATCGGCCTCTTTTTTTTCAGAAAGATGATGGGTCAGCGCAAATATTTTAAATACAGCTGGGCTCGTCATCTGTCACCTTGGTGATAAAGAAAAGAGGAGAAACCTGTTCTGGCCTTGAGTCTATCAATCATGACGGAGGCAGAAAATCCCATTTCTCGGCTGGGACAGCCTGAACGTTACTGGTGAGTGTTGGGATGTTATCATTGAAAGCTTGTTGCTCTGTGGGGTCAACCCTCCAGTAATACCAATTAGCTACCAGGCCGATTTTCAATTAAAACTGATCGGCAGGATTTTTCTTTCTTTCCCAACACATCCTTTGATTATCTGCCTGTACGTTTCTACTCCAAAAAAATGCAGAATCGACACTGGGTCCTTGGACACAATTTACCCCTGGAATGAGGGACTTGTTAGCCTCAGGCTAAGGAAGCGTTTACACCAGTACAGTCCTGGCACATTCCAAAAGCGCCAGCCAATATTTTAGCCTAGAACTTTCTGGCCCTACTTTGTGGCAGGTCGGTTAAGCAAATGGGCTCACACAGTCCTTAGACTACAGAAACCAATCGGAAACTCAATTTAAAAAAATTGGATGTAGATTGTCAAATCCAATTTGTTTGGGCTCAACTTGAGTTGGTTATGTCTTCGTAAAAAAGGACTCAACTGTGCTGGGTTGGCTCTTAGTCTGGGCCTAATGGCCTGTCAGACTTTCATTTCATAACTTGGAATTAATGCTCCAATCTTCTGATAACAACTGAGAAATTTCAATTTGCTTAGTTGTTTAATTGGGAAATTCCTTTCACTGAATGTTAGTTCATTGTTTCCCTTCTTCCTAACTTTAGAGATTAATTATGTAAACTGTGATCTGATGTGTTTCTAGGGTGGGGTTGGAAAGGTGACCCAAATAATCTCTGATTTAATTGGAATTTGCAAATAATAATTTTTACTTGTGTACTTTTGAACCTGTTTGAGGATGTCTGTGGATAATTTATTAAAGTTTACTTTCTTGGGTCAAAAACTAACTTTCAAGTGAAGACAAATTGCTCAGATATTTATTTTATTTAACAAAAGATTCAGTAAAAAATGTAGTTAAAAGTACTGCAGATAAAAGTGTTTAATTATCTCCATGATTAAACATATTTATTTTATACATACTGAACACATGACCTT
This sequence comes from Brachionichthys hirsutus, assembly GCF_040956055.1. Lineage (NCBI taxonomy): Eukaryota > Metazoa > Chordata > Actinopteri > Lophiiformes > Brachionichthyidae > Brachionichthys > Brachionichthys hirsutus. The sequence goes on from NC_090898.1 coordinate 2,834,217, forward strand.
TAGCCGTGCCTTCTGGATTAGCACCTGTAGAGTGACAAGAATTAGAGACTGGATTTGCTGAGCAGGTTCAATGTGTGGAGTCGTATATAAGCAAATCAGGAGGATGCATAACAGACAGCATGTGTGCTCAGCAAACATTTCCTGGATGAATAGCTTTAAAAAAAAATATGCAAGAGGCAGATTGTGTCACAGTAAGCATAAGCCACTCTTCAAGGAGGTAAAGAAGAGAGCTGAATGGCAGGACATGCTTAATGTCAGCCAGATTGCACGGAGCGGTTCTTCTCACCGCAAATGACACCAAAGGGTGAAGAGGGATTAGACAACACAGCATGCTTCAGTTCTCCAAAAGTCACAAATACACTCGCTTAAACTCGGCAGCCCTTGAAACACGTCTACAAGTTAGACTTGTAGCTCAAATCGCTTGCATGTCAAATAAATGTTTCCCCATATAAAATAACTGAAAATGTAATTTGGTTTAAAAAAGGGTCAGAACAGACGTGGATCAATGATAACATGACTAACAGTGTATCATCTTGGTCACCTTAAAACACGTCTGCCCTGCTGAGGCATGGACTCCTCTGGATGGAACTGGCACTGAGAAATTAGCAGCAGATCATTCAAGGTGAATCAATGAGGTGGGACCTCAATGGATCTGACTTGTTTGTTCTCAATCAGATTAAAATCCAGGGACGTTGGAGTTCAAGTAAGCATCATTAACTTCTTGTTATGTTCTTACGACCATTCTATTTTATTGCTTCATCTTGCAGTTCTCATATCTACGTGCCCATTGTAGATGGTTTTGCAGTGGCCGGGGGGCAGCTCTGACTGATCTGCAGCTATGCAACCGCATAAGCAGGAAGATGTGATGGACTCTGTGTTCTGAAACCATTTTAGCAGTACTGGCAAGCAAGACTTGACAAAGGGCCAGCCTGCTCTCCCCACGCACATCAAGGAACCGAAGGCACTCGTTGTCCTTCCTTACCTTTGATAGATTCTGACGACCGCAGATTGAGAACAGCTAACAAGATCGGCGGTTTTGGAGTAGTCATCAACCTGGTCAAAATGTTCACTAGCTGTGTGACCCTAAGAGATCCCCGTGTAACGAGATAATCATTATTTACTTGGACTTCACCTGTTAATGGTGATAATTTTATGGGTGATCAGTCTGTATAGTGTCATGAAGATTCTTACCAGTTCAATGGGAGTTGCTAATTATCTGAAGAATTACAGACATGGTGTGATGAATCAGTTGTGTGGAAGTTCTCGACATCGGTCTTGGAAGGAAACTTTTTATGGCTGCTCAGGATAATTAATACTAGGGATGTGCCAATCAGGTTTTTTTGGTGTGTGTGTGTGTGTGTGTGTCCCCGAGTCCGAGTCATTTGATTTTGATTAAAAAAAATAAAGAAGAGTGAAGAAACGGATCCAGGATGTCCATTTAGCTCTTAAACAAATCGTATCGGGAAATCCCTACTTCTAAAAAGAACATTGTCTGGTTTTCTCTGTGAAAGTTCTGTGCTGTTGTGAAAGTTGCAATATGCAAATGCGATCAAATATAGTTTTTTTTTTATATACATAGCATGCAGGTACCAAATAAATTCTATATGCAGTGTTATCCTCATTTTAGATGTCAAAAGGGCTTTGTGGCTCTGGATGTTTCCTTTCCTGTGGGAGACGGTCCAAATGGCTCTTTGAGTATTTAGGGTTGCCGACCTCTGTGCTCAGGAAACAATTTCATTCATTAAAAAATGTGGTGGTTCTTGAGTCTTGCAGTGCAAGATGCTTGTAACAGCCAGTTAATTAGTCGTTTGGAATTTAGGAGTTCTTGTCCATGGGTGTGTGCAATGTGATGAAACATTAAATAAAGCACACACCCATCAGATTAAAAAGTTTGCTGTATTATTACTTTAGCCAGGTCATCATAGTAAATGAGAACTGGTTGTCAACTGACTTGTCTGGTTAAATCAGTGCTTCTCAATTATTTTCTGTCGCGCCCCCCCCCCAGGAAGAAAAAAACATTTTGCGCCCCCCTCCCCCCGAAAAAACCCCCACTATTGTATCCTTATTAACATACAAAGAAATATAAAAAAGAAAGAAATATAGATCAACTTACAACAAATAATAACTTTATTACCATTTTTTTTAGTCTGCAACCGAAAATAAGGAAGTCAAGTCTTTCTTCTTCTCCCACCATATATTGTATACAACCGCTCTTCTTCTGCTAATACTCCCTGCGCGCACTCTGACAATCAGGGCGCCACTGCCAACTACTGGAGTGGATGTGCAATTACACTTTACTCTCGTAAGGCAAAAAAACATTTTCTCCGCGGTCACAGGCGCCCCCCCTGACATCGCACCGCGCCCCACCATTTTAGAACCACTGGGTTAAATAAAGGTTAATAAATACATTTAGATTGTGGATATGGACAAATTATTTGATTAATTTAATTAAAGGGGACTTAAAGGAACCGGTGAGCCAACAGTGCAGAGTAATGGAGAATGTGGAAAGGAAATGAAGAATCATGTGCAGGCAGGCTGGAACAGGTGGAGGAAAGTATCAGGCGTGCTCTGTGATAGGAGAGTGTCAACGAGAATGAAGGGAAAGGTCTACAAGACAGTGGTGAGGACAGCCATGATGGACGGCTGAGAGACAGCGGTGAGGACAGCCATGATGTTCGGCTTAGAGACAGTAGCTCTGAGGAAAAGACAGGAGGCGGAGCTAGAAGTGGAGGAGATGAAGATGCTGAGGTTCTCCTTGGGAGTGACCAGGTTGGACAGGATTATAAATGAGACAATAAGAGGGACAGTGAAGGTTAGACATTGAGGAGACAAGGTCAGAGAGACCAGACTTTGATGGTTTGGACATGTCCAGAGGAGAGACAGGGACTATATCAGTAGAAGGATGCTGAGGATGGAACTGCCAGGGAACAGGGCTAGAGGTCGACCCAGGAGAAGATACGATACACTTGCGCATAAGTGGAAATGCTTCTGCGCAAGTGTTGATGACGACAACGGAAGTGTAAAGTGAGAAGTTCGTCTGCTAACTGCAAATAGATTCAATAACATTTCTTGGCCCATTATTTTCAGAATCCCTGCTTTATTTTAAATTTTCCCGTATTTACAGATGTCCCCGTAGTAATTTCCACAGTACGGCGTACTGCTCAAAATTCAGATTTTCCCGTACGAAAATAAGGGAAAACCGTATTCGTTGAGAGGTATGTGGCTCCCTGGACAGTTCTCTGCCAGAACACCCTCTCTGTTTCCTCAGTATTTTCAGGCACTCCAGCTCTATGTGCCGTCCCGTATTCTCTAATTCTATCTTTAATACCTGAAGAAACAGATCCAGTTGGACTATTTCAATATCATCTCTCGTACAGGGTTACAGGATTACAGGGATACACTATTTTTGATGGATTCTCTTCAAAGTCAAAAAAGTCTCACAGCACAGAATTCTGCCAGGGTGGATTCAGCATACTAAATTACAATTCATCAATGTATTTGTTTCAGGCTCAGTGAGGAAGAAAGTTGGAAGGCAACAAAAGGGATGACAATAATCAACATCATGTTTCTCCAGGGAGGAATCTGCCACTAGCGGTTCTTTGTTCTGTTATGAAATCCATTCAATATTGTATTTATCATGTTTTCTTGCAGTTGGAGTAATTATTTCTATTGTAAAAAGCTGATGATTTCCCTTTTTGGTCTTTGGGCAGAGATGTTGAAACTGCTTTTTCAGCCTGTGCGTGTCTCCAGCTCGACCCAACAACCCTAGTCGACCTCAAAGAACTCACGATAATGGAGGCAGACTTATCAAATTTACTTATCCACCTTTTGTAGAAAGATTCACTTGAGCGTGGCATAAAGCTGATTACCAGCGTATACACATTATGCGTGTATATTAGGGGTGTAACGGAATACTAAAATGTCATCGCCAAGTTCGCCGCTGACACGATAGTTCTCGGACTCATTACCAACAACGACGAGACGGATTATAGGACGGCGGTGCAACATCTGGAGTCATGGTGTGAGAACAATAACCTGCTCCTAAGTATTAAAAATACCAAGGATTTCCGTATCAACAGACCAAACAGTCACAGACCACTCTTCATTGGCTCAGAGGTGGTGAGCAGTTTTAAATTCCCTTGCGTGGAGCACTCACACTGCCTCAGCGGTGGGTAAAGCTCAACAGCGCTTCTATTACTTGAGGAAGCTGAGGTGCAGTAACATCCCTAGACCGCTGATGGTGAACTTTTACAGCTGTGCCAGCAACAGAGTCCTGACGTGTGGGTTCTCAGTGTGGCAGATCAGGAAGTGCTACAACGTGTAGTGAAAACAGCCAGAAAAATCATTGGGACTACTCCCCCAGAGATGAGAACCATCTACAGCACGCGCTGTCTGAGGGACCGCCGCCACCCTGCTCATCATCTGCTCCGCCTGCTGCCCTCAGGAAGAAGCTACAGGTCCATCCAGGCTCGTCCTGTAAGACTGTTCAACAGCCAGACTGCTGAATACTACTATCACCCCCCCCCCCCCCCCCCCCCTTCATGGACAGTAATGATCCACATTACAGAGGCACTGAACCGGTTTTGCTTTGAAATGCCATCACTTTCAATGTGTCTAACAGTTTGTCCCTGCCCTGTGTTTTATTTCTCACAGGCCATTTGACGTTGCTAATGCTATTATATTGTGTTTGCACTGGTGTCACAATGGGCTAAATGTTCACATTGGGTTGTGTATAGGGTTATTATTATGGGGGTGTCTGGGTTTGTGCATTTCTAACTATGCAGTGTTGCTGCTCAAACACCATTTCGTTGCACGACAATGACAATAAATCTTTGAAACGTTGAAACATTCTTATGCTCCACTTATTTATGTTTTAATGCACGCATGTACAGCACTTTGTTTCGGCTACGGTTGTTGTAAAGTGCTTTATAAAGTTGAGTTGGCATGGTAGGGGACAAAGCTTACACTGTCAAAGTCACACAGAAGAACGTGAAACAGTGGCTGCATTTACATGGAGAAAATGCATTTAAACCGATCAGTTCGGATTAAAATTATGATGCACTGTGTTCATGGACCCTAAAAATGTTGATCCGATTAGGTTTTTTGGAAAGGAAAGCTAGTTAGCTAAAGTAAACAACACCAGTGAGTGTTTAAAATGTCTGTCAATTAGCACAATGAGGAGATGAGTTTCTGTTTTCAAGAGAAAGCACTATCAAGCAGAGATCTGTCGTGACAGACTTGCCTTTGATGCACGTTGGGGGCATCACATGCGCACCCATGAGAGCTGCCAACAAGCACCCCAGCTGTAATCAACTAATGCTGCTTGCAGTCTCGCTGCAAAGCCCAATGAATGAGAATGGAGTGAGGTTCATGGCACGGTCAAAAGTTCAGAAAATGGCTGCAACAGAAGCTGATGATAAGAATTAGATGAGACACATGCATGTGGCACAAACTTACCCAGATATTTAGGGTTTCTGGTCAGTGTCACAATCGTCAAGCAGAAACACTGGAAGCTCTGTTACATCCCATCCAGCTAAAGGACTTTGTGTCACAAACTGGCTTAAGACCACTGGGACCAGCCGGCACTTTTACCCGGATGAGATCCACCATTCATTCTGTTGACTAAAACAAGACGATGCTGAGATGACACCAGTGTCATTAAACATCGACTTGAACATGAAAAATAACAACCCGAGAAGAGTCTGAATAATTAAAAACACATGCTAAAGCCGAGAAAGTGAAAAGAAATGACAGCGTCATTGCTCTGTACCACCTCCCCAAACGTATCAATCAATCAATCAATTATTTTATTGTCCCCTTGGGGATATTATTTTCCACAGCACCGTCTCCATTTCACACGTAGCACACCACAAAACAGTACAGAGGCAAAAACACACACATTAAAAGTCAAACAAACAAAACAATGTTAACAGTTAAAGTCGACACTCTGGCCTGGTCAGCGAGGCCTTTTGTTAAGGGTCGCTGTGGCAGCAGGGATCAAGCTCTTCCCAAAGCGCCCATTTAAATTTTACTTGTAAACTGCGACTAACTTTCCTTCATTCTTTTACTGCAGATATTGTGGTGTACAGGTTGGATAAGACATGCCAAAATATGCACTGAGGCAGAGAGAGCAGCTCTGTGTTTCACAGAGAGTGCTAACAAGGTCGGAAGAGAGCTGTAAAAACAACGAGAGAGAAAGATTCAAGGGTGTGAAAGCTCCTTGAGCACTTTAACATCCTCCTGCTCTGCAGCCGTCACTTTTTTACCAGCTCAATAGACGCAGTGTGCTGCAATGTGATGGTGGAGGTAGCACCGAGGAGTAATCATGTTTAAGGTGTACGGGTAGAGAAATCAAACAAGGGCATTAATTATCCAGCAATTATTTATCCGACAACAAGTCATCACTTTGCTCTGCAATCCGCCCCCCCATAGAAAAACCCTGATATCAGTCTGAAAGCATGCTCACTCTCTTTCTTTCCTGGATTCAGCTCTGCCTTTTTCCAGGTGATGACATGTTAGCAGATGATTTGATCTTTTTGTCTTTCATCTGTTTGTAGCTTCCTCACAGCCGTGGAAGTGAGATTGCGCTGTAGCTGGCATGTGTGAAGGAGAGAGAGAGAGAAAGCTAGATCAGGACTGTGAAACGATGAGAGGCGCTGCCGTCTTTCTGGATGTCTTCCAATTAGGTTAAACAATGGAATGTGTTTAATAGCTGCTTCACGCTCGAGGAAAGGATGAGGGAGACATTGGTCAACAAGAAACGCACACAGAGACGATATTAAATCATCGTCCGATTTGCCCTTTCTGTGTTGTGAATGATTTTATTGCTGCATATTAAGATGTTCAGCTCTTTCCGGCTATAATAGATATTGGCCATTTCATAGTCCAGTGTAGTAAAAGTTTGAATGCCAAATTATTTATCAGCTCACTATGGCCTGAACGGTTTCTTCTTTATTTTTCCGGTATGCAGTCAGACAAGTTTGGCTCAGGGATGAGGATGCCCCTGCCGTGCAGAGTCCAGTGCACTTTGGGTAATAACACCATATCCTGTGTTTGTAAAACTCACTACTATGGCAACGTAGGTTCAATGGCAATAAACAACTATGGAAGTCTATTGGAATGGACAGAGTATCCATGCAGCAAAGATGAGTGAGAGAACAGACAGGAAACAATCACTCATGTACACTTCTCCTAACTGCATCTCACCCTCCCTTTTATCTTTATTAAACTTCCTCTTAGTTGACCTTTGACCTCGCCTTTCCCATTTCTCCAAGACATCCAACAATGAAGGTTTTGGCCATTTAAATCGAGTCTACATGCTTTTGCCTCAAATGCAGATGAGAATCTAAAGAACGCGTCACCTTTTTTTGCTTTGTGGAAGTAAACAACGTGCAGATGATGACCTGCAATCACTCCTGCTTGAAGTGGCATGCATGCTATTCTTAGGACTGCAGTGTGTCAAAGGAGCAGCAGCGTCGAGTTCAACTCGTTCTCATGAAGCTGGTTACAAACGGGTTCAGTCGGTTCTTTCTCTTTCTCTTCGCATTTTCCATCTCAGCTATGATAGATTGTAGGAAAGTGTTAAAAGAAGGAAAGAAGCATTATCACAACTAGGGGTGTCAAATTATCGCCTTAATTGCAAGTAATTAATTACAGTCCTCTTTAGCGCATTACGTTTTTTAATCCCGTTAATCTAATTTCGAATCTCTAACTTTACTCCTTCTGTATTTCCGTTTTATAAAATAATTTAATGCATTGGGTTTTTTGTGCCTGAGTTGTCGGGGACGGAATAGTCAGTGACACACTGTATTGTATACTGATTGGATGTCATTGTGTTTGAGCTTGTTTAGCACAAGCTGATAGGCTCCCATTGTAGGTGGGCGGGACAAGGTGAGGAACGGTGAGGAGCGGAGAGGGTCGGAAGCACCCAGTCACGAGTTAGCAGCGAAGACATTAGCGACTTAGCGAGCCACGGCGAAAAGAAAAACTAAGACATTCTTCAAATACAGCAGAATGTAAATGATGGGACTGTATCTGTTGGAATGGAATTTCCCTCTGGGATTAATAAAGTTTTCTGATTCAAGTCAAACAAATAAGTGACTTTCTAAAGCTACTGTTTGTTATATCATATTATTATTTTGATCTGCCACAATAATGTAATGAATTTAAAGGAAAATACATCAATTTGAGGGCTTTTCTCTCCAATTTTTAGGTGAGATTAAAAAGTAGACTCATTGGATTAATTAATTACAGATCATAATTAATTAATCACATACATTTTTAATCGCATGGCAGCACTAATCACAGCCACTACGCTTGGCATGAAACGAAATGTTGCCGATTAGATTCGGAGGGGTAATGTCTTGTTCAACTAATTCAGACATTCCCATTCACATACAGTTCAGAGAAGCTGGACATGTAGCTCGTGGAAACACTCTGGAGCTGCAGTAGCAGGACATTACCCAGACTGCCGAAGTCGGTATAATTTCACCCGCATTTGAATAGAGGGACATTGTCCAGATAGTTCTAAATCAGTGAGTGGGCTTTTTGCTGATTGTGCATGCATTGTAACTTCTCTCCTGCTTGCCTGTATTGCTTTCCATTCAGTGATGCAGATATAAAGTAAATTTTATACAACTGTAAATGTTCAACTGGGAACACTATGGGTGTCTTCTGTTCCTGCATGGCTGTGCCCATGTAAGCGCACAAAGCAAGGTCCATGAAGGACATGGTTTGGTGAAGTTCTGCGTGGAAGAACTTGACTGGCCCGCATGGAGTCCTGAACTCAGCCCCATCAAGCACCTCTCAGATGAACTGGAATGGAGCATCTTCTCAGCCAGCATCAGGACAAAATCTTAATAAATGCTCTTTTGGATGAAAAGAAAACTTCTTGCAGGAAACCTACGCAGCAGTGGAAGCTGTATTAGTGTCAAAATACTTTTTTCCACTGATTATATGTTGGTGGGAAAAAAACAGGGACGCAGTACGCTCTAACAAAACTCTGACTTATTCATAACCCAAAAGAGCATTTCCAGTCGGTGAGAAATGCCTCAGAGAGACAACCTCTTAAATTGCAAGTCTGAAGAATCATGGCTTGGTATGAGCAGCTGACATCCCTGCATTAAGTGACAGCCGTAAAGAAGTATTTTCTGCTCTCTTTCTCTGGAGAAAAGTGACTGGCCTGCACAGTGTGCAGCTATAAACCCGATACAGTGCCTCTTGAATGAACTGGGACGGCTCTGGCTGGTACTCTGGTAGCTGATTGGAAGCTAATCCTTGCAGACAGGTCCTCGTGTCTTCCCCTGAAGAGCCAGCATAGAAACCCTCTCCAAATGTCATACGAGCCAAGAATCATTCTTCCCACAAACTCATATCTTAATCATTCTCTCCACTTTTTTTCTTTTTAAATCATCTATCTAGCTGTGAGAGAAGGACAAAACAATGAGGATGGAAATTGGGAAAGGGGCGGGGAAAAAGCAGAACTCTTGGCTGACATTCAGACCCTTTGGACTGATAGAGGCAAATGTGGAAAAGCTCATCTCTCATCTCTCCCTTTCTCTTTCCCATCACTCCCTCCTTTATTGTTGCCATCCCTCTTCTGTCAATCTTCTGACTCAGCCTCACATGATCACATGATTATTTTATGTTTCCAAAGTTTTGCACGCCAACGCTCTATATGATATTTGTTAGCCTCATATAATAATCGGCTATTATCAATAGGCATTGCCTAAGTCAAACTTAGGCAACTTGAGACAATGTGCATGTCTTTTCCTCCAGAGCGAGGACGTAATACATGTCATGGCGCCTGTGGGGTACACAAGTACTGGTCCTCAATGGTGACTCCATGGTTTCATGGATCCAGTTACCAGCAGCATGACAGACTCGTGGATTACACAATGCAATGGGTCACAGTGGAGAATGTTAGTTTCACAGGAAACAAGACCAGACAGGGACTGAAGTTTATTTAAGTGTACAAAAGCCTTTCCTTAGAATTGCTTTCATTTACAGGTGGCAAAAACATTGTTATTGGAGTCAATCCTTTACTCATGAAAATCATTGTTTCCTCATCTGCTCATTTATGCTCCTCGTCTGTATATGCACACATGCGCAGAGAGTTCATTTATTTTATAACAGTAGAATTTAACTGGGGAGTGCGTTAGTAGGACATGAGTGAACACAAAGATAAATGTCAAAAAGACAAAGGGGAAATTCGGAGATTAGATGAAAAGGAAAAAGATAAGAGACACTTTTGAATTTGTAGCAGATGAAAGATGAGGCAACATAACACGTGTCAGATCCTGCATTTTGTACAGATGTCTCTGCTGCATTTTTAGTTTTCATTAAGACGACATGTGAAGCACAAAATAAAAATAACATTTAACGGCCTGATACAAAAGTGTGAAGAATTTAAATTTAAATAACTGTTTGTGATCGACTATTCATGTCAATATTATTTATATTTGCGCTGGGGGGGGGGACGTAATAGAGAAATTAATTGAAAAGCACTGAGTTAGACCAACACTAATGTGATGAGGTCTTCCTATGCATGCCCCCTCATGAAATTATGTAGTGTGTGATGTCCCGTTGCTTTTTATGGTGTATGTGTGTGTGAGTGTTTGAGATTTGAGGCTGTGGAGATTCTGTTCAGGTGTGGGTTAAACCCGATCTATTACAGATTTTAAAAGTATCTCCCTATGAGTGTGATCGGGAGTCAATTTATTTCTAGCTTTAGAGAAAAGAGCCAATGTGCACACTCAGTAAGTGTGTGGTTGGATGAATGAGAGATGTGGCAGAGGGTGACAGTGAATGCAGCACAGCAGAGGAAAAGCTCAGACGTGTCAATGAGGTCCTCGTGACCTTCCTCCTGAAACTATGGCGGGCCAATCACAAGATGGTTTTTGAAACAGATGATGAGCCAACCACAGGCGACATGTTGAATTGGAGGCAACATCATCAGCCAAAACACAACGGAGCTTCTAGTAAATTCGGAATGCTTTAAAACGGGATCCACTCGGTTTGTTTTTGTCTGTTCAAAGACATTAAAAACACTGCATTACATTTCAAGACAAACACCAGGCATAGAGGATGCATGGTTATTAAACGTTGCTTTGATAAAAGGTCTACAATGAATTTCTTCATAAAATATATTTCTGAGGCATTTAGAGATGTGACTCCAAACATATGAACTGATATGTGAAATGCAATATAGTGCATTATGATCCATTTGGGAAACCCTCACCACATTACCGCTGCTGTTACCGTCTAATTCCCCTCATCATGACCTCATTCCCATTCTCCTCCACCCTTTCTGTTTATTCTCTTTTCTCTCTCATACCTCTCCCATCATTGGTTTTCTACAACTCATCTCTCACCCCTTCCCCATTCCTTCCCTCTATTTATCTTTGACTATTGTTTCTCCACATGACTCCATGACACCAGGAAGATTCAAGATTCAAGATTCAAGATACCGGTACTTTATTGTCATTATGCGAACATAATAAAATCGTGAGAAGGCCCACGGCTTAAGGCACACATCACAACATAATCAAATCAAAAACTAAATTCTCTCTCTTAAATAAACAATATATATACACACACAGAAAGTGTGAATCACAGGCAGTAGTGCAAAATAGCAACAGCAGCAACAGGGCCGGCATAAAGTGCAAAATAGCAACAGCAGCAACAGGGCCGGCACAAAGTGTCCCAGATCGCTACGAGGGAACGACTGCTTTCACAGCCCGGGGGAAGAAGCTGTTCCTGAGCCTCGTAGTGCTGCTTCTTATTGTCCTGAACCGCTTCCCTGATGGGAGCGGGACAAACAGTTTGTGGCCCGGGTGGGTGGGGTCTGTGGCAATACGTCTGGCCCTCCTCTGGACTCTGGAGGTGTAAACAGAGTCCAAATCAGGCAGACGGTGACCCACAATCCCCTGAGCTGTCCTCACCACCCGGGATAGGTCCTTCCTGTCCTGCGCTGTGCAGCTGCCGTACCACACGGTCGCACTGAGACACAGGATGCTCTCTATCGTGGCCCGGTAAAAGGAAGCGTGCCATGTCACTGTACGATGCAATTAGAACAGAGTAGGGGTGTAACGGTACGCTAAAATATAACTTTGGTTTGGTTCAGTTACCATCTTCACCCGAGTACAAGGGCCCTTTGAAACAACCACACACATGTATAGGGGCCCCGCAGCATGCAGAGAGGGTACAGGGTGAAGGTGCTGCCATGATCCGCGCACGCAGAGTAATTGGGGGTCGGTGTCTTGCTCAAGGGCACCTCGGCAGTGCTCTGAGGGTAACAAAGGCCCCTCTCCAGCCACCAAGGCCCAACCCACTGAGCAACTGTGGGTTGGCCACTACTACTACTACTAACTATTCAATCTGAAAGTATTCCACATTTTCTCAGGAGATCGGAGGAAGAAGAGGGAGAGCATAGTGAGTGCCACAGACACTGACCCAGCAACCTCCACTGACTCAGAGATCTGTGGGCGAAGTTAACTCAAATCGAGTTTCAAGAGGTGCTGGAGTGGTGGACCTGGCATGCATGAAACCTCCACCTAAGAAAGGGGCAGTCATCCCGGGTCCAACAATGGCAACATGAGCCCCCCAGATCACCCCAAGCAACCCGAAAACAACCCCCGGGGAGCCACCAGAGCCACACGCAGAACAACCAGGCCAGGGCCCGGGAGCGACCATCACCAACACAGCCGAAAAAACCAAGGCCAGCACAGCTGCACGGGGCACAGCGGGCCGGCCCGGCGCCCCACCAGCACCCAACACCACGCCCCCCACAACCACCCGGCACCCTCCACCCATCCTTCTCACCCACCCCCACCACCAAACCCACTGTCGAGTTCAGGCCACCCCCCAACCCGGAGAACCAGCGTCTGGGGAACTGGCGTAGGTCGCACAGGGGCTTAAGCTCAACCTGACCCATATCCAGCCATTTTGGGGGGGAAGCTGTATTAACACCCTGGGATGGAGAGGAGGGAACAGCAAAAGGCAGGCCCACCAATCCCGGACCCCAAGCCCAGCCGGACAAGGCTCCGCATGCCGCTCCAAAGCCAGAGAGTGTGACCCCCCCCCCCGTACCCTGTTAAGTTGTTCCCCTGGTCCCGGGCTGGGGAACTATCCCAGCACGTGAGTGTGGTGCATTAAAATTGGGGGCAGGTAGACTCCTGCCCCGTGGCCGCCCTATCCCTTATCTCCCCGCCTAGCACCCAGCCAAACCCCGAGAAGTAGGGGTGCATGTGCGGTGCATTGAAATGGGCCCGTCAGTCAATAGAGTGCAGAAACTCACCCAGGACCGTAGTTTCAAATGGAGTGCTTAGATCGCAACAATGTAATGAGACAAAATTAATTAAACTGAAAAAACTAAACAGTACAAAAGTGGGCCGAACCAAACATGCAGAACCGAAACGGTTCAATACATTACATGGACCGTTACACCCTTAGAGGAGAGGCCGCAGTGCACTTGCACACACACTGCAACAGTCAGACTTTCATCAGAATGCTTTGTATGCATCCCAGTGAAAAACGAAAGGCTTGTGTGTGTGTGTGTGTGCAGAGCTGACCTTTGGAGCATGCCATTGTGTCTTTAATCAGTCCTGGTAAACCAAGTCATTCTTTCCACTGTATCCTGATACAATAGAAGCAAAAATATCCACACACTTTCAGACACACAGAAAACTGAACAACTTGGGCTCTGGTTTAGTTTTTGTACTCTAAAAATATATCACATTTCAATAAAATGCTTCACTTTGACAAACATGTTTCACTTCCTGTACATCAGAGGTTGGCAACCGAAGACACGTGGCATGCGAGGACATTTATGTTGGCGTGCAGAGAATATTAACTCTGAGTGCCATTCGCGTCTAAATATGTTTTTGAAACCCAAACATTCACTGCCAACCCTGACATTGAAATCTGCCTCTCGTCAACGGCCAATAACTCCGGGAAAAAAAATGGTAGGAACACACTTTTTTTCTAATGAAATAAGATACTTTAATCTTCCATGTGGTCAATAAGACTATGCATTCCGATATAGCTGGGTTGAAAATGGCTGGGACGAGAGGCAAAAAAAAAGTATTTTATTATATTTAACGCCTCACAAGAAATGGAGCACAGTAAATATTCTTAAATACTGATTCAACAAAAATAAGGACAGAATTATGTCAAGAATCAAAGAGATGGAAAGACATGCAAGTGAAATGTCAGAAAACGTGTTTCAGGAGCAAACGTTCTGCTCGTGGTTGTGAGTGAAAGGTTGGACGTCATCGATGTCCTGCGCTACAGTGATCGTCTCCCACATGAAGACTTCCTCCTGACAACGGAACAGAGGCTTGCTTGAAGCTGAAGCTGCCCACCCACAGGCCAGACATCGCACAGCTGAGCCGTGATGGACAAGGACAGGGATCCCACTAAACCGCTGCTTCTTCTTCATGACTGTAAGTTGTGTGCGTGCCCTCTACACAACATGGATTTATAGATGTGCACTATTGCATAAAAGGCTCAACTGAGGCACCTGGTAGTTCAGTGAACATGTTTAAATACTGCAAAAAAAGAGATAATTTACAAATGATTTTAATAAAGAATTAAGTGTTGGCACTGTCAGGGTTCTTTTTCTGCCAGTGCTGATTTTGATCATTTGTCCTTGTGTTTTCTCTCATTCATTCTGTTCTCTTTTAGCAGTGGGCGGAGCAGAGGACGGATTGGCCGACCGTGACCGACACATCTGAGACTCATCTCCTCATCAACTACCATTTAAACTCCGTTCAGCGGTTTGGTTCTCCACCAGCTTCGGCTTTTGTCTCTCGTGTCCATGTATTATTGTGCTTCGCGTTTCTTTCTCTGACGCCAGCCTGTCGACCTTGGTACCTTTTCTGTGGTTCTGTTTTTTGTTTTATTACTGACAACCAGTTCCTCAGTTTTTTGGCTGATTTTGTATTTGTGTTTTTGTTATTTCCTTATTAAATGAACTGCAGACTAATTATCTCACCTCCGTCTCCACATTTTGGGGTTCACACCATTTGAGTTCTAAAGTGAAATGCCACAGGCACTTTGGGCTTGAGTATATTGTTAAGTGGCACACTCCATGAAAAATGTTTCCTACCCCTGCTGTAGATGTAGATAGAATAAAGAGTCTACAATGAGCTATATGGGGAGGGGGGGCATTGCTACAGAACCTTTTGTAAGTATGCAAGTGTGTGTACTTGTCTTAGAGAAGATGTGAAGTGTCATTCTCCTTGATTGCAGAATACACTCAAGACACGAGAGTCTGTCGCTGCAATCACAGCATTTCCAAGGTCTGAAATCAGAACTGTTCTGGAGGGCAGCCAATCAATATCATAAATATAAAGGATGAAGCTTGAGAGGTGCTAGAGTGGTGGACCTGGCATGCTGTATCAAGAGCTGGTTTGGACTTGGACTAAAACATTGACGTTCAGATTCACCCACTGAATAGAAAGATCTCATGGATTACTGATCAGGGGAGATGTTCTATATTTTTCCATGGTGTCTCTTGAGGGGTTTGTTAACTGCACTTCATATCTCCTGCTCTTTGCTGTGTGCGCGGTGCGAAAAAAACAGCCTACACCATAGTGTTAATACTCCATGCGTACATGCCGACAATGAGAGCGCCACTGCCACCTACTGTATTGGATGTACAATGACACTGTATTGTAGTACGGCAAAAGAAAAACATGCATCTTAGGCTGATCGGTGACGCTAAATTGTCCGTAGGTGTGAGTGTGTGGCTGATTGCCTGTGTCTGTGTTGCCCTGCGATGAACTGGCGGCTTGTCCAGGGTGTACCCCGCCCCTCGCCCATTGACTGCTGAGATAGGCCCCAGCTTGACCCACGACCCGATAATGGACAAAGCGGTTGGAAAATGAATGAATGTTCCCCGGGGTTACCCCCCCCAACCTGGCATTGGGCCCCACTGAGAAACACTGCCCTAAACACACAATAGCAAATCCATCCATCCATCCATCTTCTAGTAGGCCTTGTGGATCACAGGTCTATCTCAGCTGGCTACAGGGGGAGAGGCAGGGTACACCCTGGATGAGACAGCAGCTCATCACAGGGCAATGGCAAATCCATTTAATATTTAATTCGAACCACAATAGTATAACTTTATCGAGTAGCAATTTTAATAATATTGTTTTATAAAAAAAAAAAGATCTAAAATGTTTACAATCTAGTTTATTTATTTGTTCATTGTAGATTATTTCTATAAATTTGTCCAAAAACTGATGATCCAACTTAAAAGCCGTACTTCTGTCAATGGCTTGATGCTGGTAGCTCCTTTCATCTGTAGATGACATTGAGCGTTCACCTCTTGGATGGATGGATGGATACGACGCAGAGCACCGCTGCTCTCTCTGCTCCATTGTGTTAAACACAGAGGCCATGTGTGGGGCTTCGTGGTGTCGTACAGAGTTGTCAAAAATTTCCCTCAGACAGCGTAGATAATTGTTGTGGTGAACCCCATTGAGTGTGCAGTGTGCCGTGTGTTGGCTGAGCTGGCAGATGGGCCGCGTGTGTGTGCGATAGTGAATGGTGTGTGTAGTGTGTGTGCTAATGGTCAGACAGATGGGCTTTATGCTTTATGCTGCAACTGGTCCTTTTCTCTCTCCTCTACGTGCGTAAAGGAGGCACAGAAGATGAAGTCTCGTGCTCAGAGAGTGAGGCATGTGTGAGCATGTGATGTCACATGTGCGCACAGTGACATGCACGTACATGAAGTCTGCTTTTCCGATGGTTGTGCGAACACACACACACACACACACAGACGTGCACACCCATGATGGCTGCATCTTTGAAGTGAAAAAGATTCACGTGCAGACAAAAGCACACACTGCATCCTTCCTCTGTCCTCTAATAAAACACCCATGATGTAAACTACACACTGCATGCACCTGCATTAACAGTACACACACACACACACATAATGGATACCTCCAACCAACCAGTTGTTCTCCAGATGCATGCCAGACACAGAGACATGTCTGCCCATCACCTCCTAGCTCTGGCAGACACATGTGATGGGTGGAGCTTTGCCGGTTTAAATCAGGGCAGTGGCACCCGGCGCCGGTCATCAGCACAACATCTGGCTGGGCATATTGCTCCACATCTGCTTGTGTTTCTGCTGTGTGTCTGTGTGGTGGCCCTACATGGAAATGTATAAGATTTATATGATTCCAATTCGATTCCATACAATGACTTGGTTCTTTTCTGATTCTCTTATCGAACCTCATTTGGGGGAAAAAGGAGAACAAACAGATTGATTAACATCCACTATTTTTTTTTTAATTAAAATGCTCCCATTTTTAAAAGAATATATGAGCCGAGCACTCAAAAATAAAACTACAATCTGACTGATACAATCAACTCAAGTCCATTGAAACTGTGCAATGTGCAGCCATCAATGATGAAGGATTAATTATTTTGTGGAGAGAAAAAATTGCTTTTTCAGGAAGGATATGGGATCTTTCTGGACTCTCCAACTGTGGAGGACACCCTCTCAGGTGGGGCGGAGAACGCCCGCACACACAACGTCAACAGTTAGTAAAAGCAGGTTTCCCAATCAGGTAAATAAAGCCAACATACTAGAGTTAGTTGGTTAGGTGCAGTGTAGTGCTAAAGTTTGCACAGCTGCTGATGGGAGATTCTCTCCAGAGCTGATCAAAAACACGACATTCGTTCAAAGTTATTGCACACTGTTTGAGAAAATACTTTTGCATATTGCCAGTATTTCCTACCTTTGATGTTGTATCCACTTTGCAAGTAGCCCTCCTTTCTGGTGAAATAAAAGCAAATGTTTGTCTCCTTTCTGCTGGCTGATGAGTGAGGTGCCCACTTGAATCGAAATAAGGAAATCGTTCACAAAAGTCATGGGTTAAGGACCTGCAGTTGCAAAGGTGACACCGGGTTATTTCTTACTTCACATTTCCCCCTCATGATCAAATTAGATTATTTCCACACAAGGATTTACATTATAGCAAATACATATTTACTGCAAAACGGGAGCAAAATCAAACAGTGGAACAGTAAAAGAGCAATTTTTTAATTAATTCAATAGACCTTCGAATCTAGATTTTTTAAAAATCTCATGTTCTCGTATGTTCTTGAGGTGAAGAGTGTGCTCAAATCAGAGCTCTCGCTCTCTCTCATCAATACGACACCTCTGAAGCAGAACTAATTAAATGTGTTATTTTATCACGTTAGTGTTGTCTAAAGAAGACTAAACTTTTCTTTGAAAAGTGATGAGGAAGTTATTTTGCTTATGTGCGTTTCTGCATTATCATCTTATCTTTTATCTGCATTACATGCATGGTGCTGAGAGTTATCTGCAGAACATTTTTGGCTGAAGCCACTTTGTTTACGCCAGTTGGCATTCTTCTATTTGGGCTCCAGTTTGCTGACAAAATCTGCATTTTATTATCTTCAACCGATAACGGCTGATCATCGAGAGCTGAAACGCGTCTGTTGTTTTCACAGGCTTTGTCCCAGGACTTTTTATGCCAGTGTTTTGCTTCAGAGTGGGCTTTAGCTGTTAACATCCTGCTAGCATTTGCAAACTCTGTGAACTCATCATCTCTTACATTCAAATACTTCCACCCTGCCTTCATCACTCCTCCTCTGCCTACCTGCTCAGCGAATAGGCTAATGTCTATTTCTAGAAATGCATTTCTAAATATACGAGATAATCCTTCACACAGTGGGTATAATAATTATTAGAAAAAACATCTTGAAGGACTTCCATTTGGTTGACTTCCACTTCAAAAGGTGAATCCGCCGAAGCAAACACACTTCCATGCGTCTTTTACTTCAGCACTGACACAAGGTGCAGTGAAGAGACAAAGGCTTTGACAACAACAAACACTGTGATGGTACAGGAAGTTGTGTAAATGTGTCCTGTCTATTAAATCATCAAGTTGATGATGTGGTCGGTGAAGTCATTAAAGTCTTTATTTCTTACTGGCTCATTTCACATTCTTTTCTAACTTCTTTGTTGTGTCTGTTGGTCTTCGTTCTTAGTGTGTGGACTGGAGTCCGACATTAGTCCCAACACATTTGTCATGCCGTGTTTGAATTGTGATTGCACCGGCCCAACAATGTCTGGAGTTAGTGTATACCAACTCATCCGTGTAGCCTGCATCCCAATATGCAGGAAATGAACGCACATATCTAATATGCCCTTGAAATTGGAAGTCTCCATCCATCCATTTTCTCGTAGACAAGACGATCTCAATTGTAGGCTACGGACAAGAGGCGGGGTGAACCCCGGATGAGACGCCAGCTCATCGGCAGCGTTACCCACTCCGCCACCGTGCCACCCACGTTGCATGCCATTCTGTATTGAATCTAACTGCCTCTCTCTTTTTCTATGAAATGCTGGGAACTCTGATAAATAATGAATAACGTATCGAGGAGATAAGGACGGAAAGGCTTCGTAAAGAGGGAATAAGGAGTGGCAGACACACACACACACACATAAATAAGATGGGGGACTCTTGTCTAAGGCAGATTTTGTGGGCATGTAGCCTACCTCTGAAGGGAGAGAGTGCTGAAGAGAGGCAGTGCAGAGAGATACTCGGGGAGAGAATGGGATTATAATTCACTCAAACTCCAGCACCGCTTAAAGCAGTCATATTATCACTGCAACATTTATGCACTGGCCCTAAAAAGCCTCTCTCACATCATTTTAGCCTCACATCGGTTTACGCAGGATCAAACACTTGTACAATATCTGCACTCTACTGACACATGGTTATACATTATATAACACACATGTCCACATAATATGAACCACACACACATATAGAAAGTGTGCATATAGCAATGCAAGTGTGTGTGCCAGGAAAGAAGTTCAAGACTTCACAATAAGCACGCTGAGTATTCTGAGAAATTAATGGGACATTATTCCACTAACTTCTGTTTAATGAGATAAAGATCGAATTAGTGTGTTCAGGTGTTGCACTCATCTTCTCATTAACGCGCTCGTGCTCGGGTGATGTAAAACTATAGCTGGCACACGCAGACAGCTGGAAACAGGCAGCGGCCTGACCCGAGTTTATTAATCATCTCTTCCAGCCTGGTGCTTGTGCCATTTAACTCGCCTGAGCAGCCGATGCGCTGCTTCAATCATCGCCTGCCAGTCTAAATGCTAGTGCTAATTAGCATTCACGTGCTAAATTACCTTCCATCCCATGTTTCCTGATTAGGCCAAATCATTCTGACAGCTAGATTTACTGTTAAGCGTGCAGAGTCTTTTCAAACCTATCCGGTGACTCTGACACCGGATATTGACGGCCGCTGCTATCCCGCTTGGCAAACTCCTGAGATCAGTGGACAGTCACAGTTAGTGCATGTCACATGATGAATGCTGGTCGTCACGAGAAGATCGAGAGTCTTTATTAAGTGGAATAATAACGCTTCATCTATTCAGCAGGTCCGGCGTGTCCCTTTTGCATTGCTGCACTTTAGTTTCGTTCCCCAGCATGAAGTCGGGTAGGTAACCCCGGAGGAAGAAGCAGCCTTCGGCCCTGGAGAGGAGCGGCCTCACCCAACCACGGTTCAGAGACCACACCAAAGGTTTAACAACAGCAACAAGACGGCTACATTTGTTCTTGAGAATAGGATCACATGCGACAGCGACACAATGAAACAAGTCTCTTTGTGTACTTCCACTACAATCACACAGCTGCATCACAATAGTTACGTACATTGCAGAGGAGCAATACAAATACATTTTTCATTTTATTTTGTTTCGTTTTGTTTGACATGAATGAAATAAAATTACAAAAACACATGAAAAATTGTATAAATAGAATGCTTGCACTCCACAAAATGGCTGCCCCCCCAAAACACATTTCAGCACAAAGTCCATTCTCCTTTCTTTCCTCAAGAAGACTTCAGTGACTTGGTTGTACAGTTTATCTGTGCGTTTCAGTTCCAATAACATCCTTTTCTATCGGCATGGATAGATGGATCATTATTAGGGTAACATATGCCAGTGCTGTCACAAAGATGAGTAGAAGGCGTGATGCAGCTTTCCAAAGAGTAAATTAGAAAGACAATCAGAGATTGCAGACCCTCGCCTCCAAAAGACTATTGGATCTTGTGAGACAGTAAACAGGGCTTCCGGATCAGAGGGGCCAAACCTGCTCTAGCTTGCTGCTCCAGAGCGTACTACAAGACACCTTCTGGACTCTTTTTCCCATCATGCCATTCGTGTCCCCCCTCTTAAAGTGGCAGTTTACAGCAGAGGCACAATTCCAGATGTAAAAATAATTCTAGAATCTGGATCCAGATCCGGATCAACGCCATTCTCGGGGAGGACCGAGCCACGGACAAAACCTTGCTTGTGTAAAATTTTCAAGTCGTTTGGGTTCCTAGTTTTTGAGTTATGCGTTCGGACAGACAAGCAAACAGACAAACATACAAACAAACGGACCCAATTGCAATACCCTCGCCTCCCCTTCGGCGAGGGTAATTAGTTCAACTCAGTGTGGGAGACATGAATAGTGGAGGCCAAGGGGAGGGTCCTTGAACCTCATCTCACCGGCTTCCAGATGCCCTGAACCTTGACCAGCCTCTCCTTTCATCGCTGTGTCCCAAGGCGGCGAGGAGTCAGTGTTAGGTCACTCAAGCAGGTGGCACGCTAAATTCAGCAGTTCACCTCCGATCGGTCCCGTCACTCAGGCTATCTTCCAAGATGGAAAGGAAAGGGGAAAGTAATTGGATTTGCTGCTGGCAGGGAAACGATGAAATGGCATGTAACCACCCACCCTTCACACACACACACACACACACACACACACGTTAGCGCACCTATACAACACTCTAAGGAAATATCCCTCTCTCACTGCTTGCCTTCTTTTGTTTTTGATACTACAAGCACTTTAGGCTGTGGATAGTCTCTTTTTTTATCTTGCCTGATGTGGCGGGAGCCTCTTGCTCTCCCAGGAAGAAGAAAGAGGAGGTGAAATGAAGGGAATGAAAGGATTTCCAGGTTTTAACCAAGATCCCAGAGTGCAATGTCGTGCTGTTAAGAGCAATCACACCCCACCTATACCTTGTCCCCCTGCAATGTGATGTTCCGTGGTGTTTGAAATAAAAAAATGTAATGATGTTCCAAATTTAGGTCCCGAGCAAAGAACATAGAGCGGATGCTGCACATACTGCTGCGAGTTGGCAGGCGAGGGACGGCGGACCTGAGACTACGAGGCTTCATTCTCGCACCAACAAACAATTTCCTGCATTAAAAACTCAAACTAAATTTCTCACAACTTTTTTCCTTTCTCATATTCCAAAGTATGTTGAATATCCTCTGCCGCATACCTTCCACGGCACAAAACTGAGCCTTGTATCATATATTCTTCGAGTCGTCAACCTTCAACACCATCATTCATTCACATTTTGCCTCTTTTCTTGGATTTCAAAGATGTGAAATTCATGTAAAATATAGTCTCAGAACGTTTTGGAACAGCTTAAAGACATTTATTACTTTCCATTTTGTCACAGCTTCCCACCTGACACTGAAAAAAAGCAAGGCATCCATTTTTTCCTTGTCACTGGGTGCTACAGGTATATGAATACTGGTTTTGTTCAATTGTCACAGCCTGAGCAGGATCAGTAGGTTTGCATGCATTAAACTCTCCTACCGTCCCTCATCCTCCTGCAATCAGCTCATTCCGGTCACCTGCGCTTCTCTGCTCACCTGCAGCTCATCTCTCATCAGCCCTCAGTCTACATAACCGCTGCTCGTTCCTCATGCCTCTGCCAGGTTGTTAGCAACTTGTGCTAGCACTCCAGCACGCCAGCACGCCATCTCTGATGCTGTGTGCTTACCCTGCTTGTTTTTTGGGGATTCCAACTGTTTGTCTGTCCCGTTCTGATTTGCCTTCGGGTTTCTCCAAAGAAAAATCCTTCAACCACAGTAATGAACATGTTGGGCTAGTTAAGTATGTAGTAGTGTTGGCTGTTTCATTAGCCATACTGATGGTTATATCACACACACACAGACACCATTACTCATCCAATGGACTGGTTTCAGATTTACACAAGCGATTATATATTCATAGATCAATCAATGCAGAGAGCCTTGCAGGCACGCGCACATTAAGCAAGTCACGCTGAAAGAATGTGAATGAGCGTGCATGCGCGTAGATGCCAGTACGCCACGGATTCAGAAGTAATTTGACCAATGAGGTGCGCAGTTTAAGTCCCAATGGATATCGATGAAACCACACAGCAAGCATCTTCTGCAGCATCAGTCTATTTCCACTTTCTCCTGTAGAAATCTCATTTAGTTACTTAACTGTTCGCCAGTTTATCAAGATGCGATTTTAAAGCCAATCATCTCCTGTGTCAGAGGAAGACACACAAGCCCCCCCCCCCCCCCCCAAAAAAAAAAGATGGCCTGTACGCGTAATCAGTGCTAATCTCTCCTAACTGGCGTTCTCTCTCACCGTCTCCCGACTCACACAGACAACTGCGCTCGCTGCATTGAGCTGTGTGTGT
This sequence comes from Brachionichthys hirsutus, assembly GCF_040956055.1. Lineage (NCBI taxonomy): Eukaryota > Metazoa > Chordata > Actinopteri > Lophiiformes > Brachionichthyidae > Brachionichthys > Brachionichthys hirsutus. Next base: position 2,857,743 of record NC_090898.1, read on the forward strand.
GTGTGTGTGTGTGTGTGTGTGTGTGTGTGTGTGTGTGTGGGGGGGGGGGGGTAGTAGAGTCTGCCTCCACAGCCACCTTCCTCCCTCCATGCCCGAATGAAGGGAGACACACCAGCTAAGGGGAAATGGGATTCCAATCAGCGGGATAGCATTCAGGATCAGATGACCCCACACGCACACAAATAATCTGTCTGCACACACAGGGGTCAGCCACAAGGACTATCAGGCCGGATTTCAGTCACTTTAGCAAAACACCAGACACAGGAAGCTGTGCGAGGAAGTATGTGTGTGTGTGTGTGTGTGTGTGTGTGCATTAGCATAGCCTATGTAAAAGGAGACAGCAGCAGCATTCCAACAGATGATGCTTGATAATGCCAATCCCAATTCATCTTTTCAGCCCCACCTCTCAGTTTCAAGGTCCGCACTGGTTTTTTTTCACACTTATGAAGGAAATGGTGAAACATCAACATCTTCAAAAAACTACTACGGTAATCTGTCGTGTCCAGTGTCCTCTTTCATGCTGTCTGTTGGGGAGGGAGCGTTTAAAAGAGGTGAGTCGACACGGACCGGACTGGACCGACTGGTGAGGAGAGCTGACTCAGTGGCGGCTTCAGAGCTGGACTCTCTGGTGCCGGCAGCAGAGAGAAGGGCCCCAGAGAGGATTATGTCCCTCATGGACAACCCCACAGCGTCCTCAGCACAGACCTGTGACCAGGCAGAGGGGCGTGTTCAGCTCCAGGTGGCTGTCCCTGTCCTGTTCCACCAGCAAGTTCGGGAACACTTTAGTCCCCCCTGGCCTACAGACTTTACAACTCGTCACTGATTGACCAGGGGGGGTGCACAGTATCGGACTCAGCTAGGAGGCCAATAGGTGTTTTTAAGGGTTAAGAAAAAGTGTCTCATCTTAACAGTAATTTCACAGTGATTTCTTATCATATACGGGTTTCTAAGACCTGTCTGTTTTCTGTTTGTCTTTGTCTTCTGTGTTCATTCTATAAACTGCTGAAGACCTTGGGATGAATACAATTTCTATCTACCTGGTATAACACCTGTTACATTATGCTTAAGATTATCATCACAGACTGACAAAAATAATCCAACAGTCGGGTTGAGTCACTCCCACAGCGGTTTGGCTTTCCTGTTTGGAAACAGATTGCTTGCCTGATTTTCTCAGACACTGTTGAACAGACTGGATGTCTCTGTCACCTGAACATGAATCCTTGCAATTAACTTTCACTTCTGTGGATTTGTTTATTGGTTGCTTTTGCTGAAACATCACGTCCACTTCCTGTCACTTCCTCTACACCTGCCGCCACCGATCTAGTGCCACATTCGGCTGCCGGGCTACAACCTGCAATCAGTCATTGTTCTTGCATTAAACCCGTGCGTGATTCTTCCGTTTGTATCCGATGAGGAAGGCAATCCAATCCTATTACTTGCACTGTCACCGAACAGCCTCGCCCACAGTCCCATTTCTGACCGGTTCCTCATTCCACCCCTCGACCACTCCATTATTTAAATATTGGATTTGACTTGATGCAATTTTCAGAACATGTAGGGACTGTTACCAGGAGCAGATGATTCAATTTTGCTGACAATCCAGAAGAGATCCTGGATCACTTGGACATCTTTTGTAACATTACAATCAATGGAGCTTCAAAACATTTTCTGGGTTGATTATTGACCAATGTTTATGGAATTTTACACAGTCATGTAGGGTGGGGGCCTCTATCTCACCACCAAATTCCATCTGGTTCGGATCCAGAATGAGGTCAGGATAAAATATTACATTTCAACTTGATGTGGGTCAAGTTGGGTTCTGTCTTTCCCTGCAGGTATTTCCCTGCTAATCCTGTAAAGTGCCTTGAGATGACTTTATGTTGTGATCTGGCGCTATATAAATAAAACTGAATTTAATTGAATCGAACTTTTAAAATCCCATTTAGGGATTCAAAAATCAGTTAAAAATACACATCAAGTCCGATTCACTTTTACTTTTCATGGTCGGTGTATAAAGATCTTGCAGCACGTCTCACTTGCAGGAAAAGGTGTTTGATTGGCACACAATGGGGTCTACCCAAATGGGTGCTTGAGTTGCACAACGCATAAACCCACGGACTAAAGTGGCCTCATGCGGGGTGTCTGCTGTACGACGTGACTGGAGCTTTCCTGTAATTGAGAACGGTGTACAACAAAGGCACCAGCTTGAGACCGCTGTGGCTCGACCACCCAACAATACGAAGCGGAAACGAACACAATTGTGTTCAAACAGCACGTAACCCCCCAAAAAAGATTCCCACAAGCCAAGGCGAAACCGCAGAATGTGAGTTTAGAAACACACACATTTATAATCAGTGTAGTGAGATTTCTGATGAGGAACTCGCAATAGCAAAACCAAATATACGTCATAAAATAACACAACATTGCTTCAAAGTGAAAAGGTTTTTTCTGCAGAGCAAGAAAACACACACACCTTCACATAAACACACGTACTGTATACTGCTGTATTCCAGCCCGAGTATTTGTGTCCTCATTTCAGTCACACATTATTAGCTTTATGGCGGTGATGGCTGTAATTTATGTATTTATATAATTTGCGCTTTGTAAGAAACAGCCGATGACACAGGCCGGAAAACACAACCAGATACTATAACAGTCACCGTTTAGGTACACATTCTGCAGCATTGTTGTTATTGTTGTTCTTTTTATGACATTTCTTTCACAAGTCACTGAGTTTCTTGTACTTGACTCAAAGTAGCTCCACCCTTGAGTCATTACAAAGGAATGACAAAGCAAAGCGGCATGGAATTTAAACCGAGGCCTACCTTCTTCACTCGTCCACTGCGTGTCCCAGCAAAAGCCACCGTGTGTCCACGGTAGTCGTAGGCTGCCACGGAGGTCATGCCGTCGTCCTTGTCCACGTGGAGCGGAGTGCCCTCAATGGCGGCGGTGCCTCCTAGAGGTTGGTTGAAGTCCTGGCCACAGAAGTTATCATCTATTTGCAGCGGCTGGGGTGGGGGGCGGAGTTGGGGGATAGAAAAAGAGGAAGCCATTAACTCAATCATTTACACTTTTTCAGTTTCTTTTTTTGTGGTTAAAGCTACATTAATTCTGAAAGGAGGATTTCCATCTCCCAGCAACTGCTGCAGATTCAGTGAGAAACTAAAGAATTATCGGCAACGCAGGAAAAATTAGTTCCACTTTCCGCCACATGCTTTATTCATGTTGTGCTGCTTAAATTATGAGAGACTGGGGGAGACCCGCCAGGATGGGTCTCTGTGATTGCTGATTGCCGCTCCATTACAGCCTTTGATTACATCATAGAGTAAAGTGTCAAGCCAAGTAATTAAACATTTCATCATGGTTCAAGTGGCTGTTTGCAAATGTTTCAAATATTGATTAATGTGTATGCAGCTTTTGCAATGCGTTTCACAACAAGAGGCAAGCCAATATGTTGAGTGAATTAAACTGAGCTGAATCGGGCATGGTGGGAAAGAACACGTGCAGAATGCTGCAAGAGGAATGCAGATGCACATCCTGTGAACGTAGGCCACGGAGGAATGCACAGTGCCAAACTAAACAAGGAGATTAAACAGACACACAACATACACAGGCAAAACAGCAGGCAACACATAGAGAAACAGACACACAACATACACAGGCAAAACAGCAGGCAGCACATAGGGAAACAGACACACAACATACACAGGCAAAACAGCAGGCAACGCATAGAGAAACAGACACACAACACACACAGGCAGAGAAACGGGCCAAATTTCCCCAGCAGAAAAAGAAAAGAATCATTAACATGCATTTCCCATTTTTTTCGGTGTGGATCTCGTGATGAACAGACAACAAACCTTGCAGGGTGATCAGGAAAATAAGAGTTAATCCTAAATCCCGTCTTTCATCATCGCACCATTTGTGTGAGGCTTCAAGCTTTCATTTTCGTGATTTGGAGGGCTAGATGACCCCCCCCCCCCCCCACACACACACACACACACTCCCCTAAACAAAACATACCCAGATGCAAACTCGATATTGAGGGGTAGTCAATATATTTTGCATGCAGTTTGGCTTATTTTGAAGGGTCTTTATTTTTCGATCAGAATTGTCACTAACTGGTTAATAATAATTGATTGGGCCTTGACTAAACAGACTTTTCTTGATCTGTGTTATGGTCCTGTGGTTTCTATTATCCTTCCTCAGTTTCTCCTCCCTCGCGTTTTGATTTTTTACTGATTCCAGCATGGACACAGCTGCAGGTGAGCTGACTCCATGGTGAACGAGGCCCACTTTGGCTGTTTTTTTTTTTATCTTTGTCCTCGTGCCAGATGCCAGCCAGTGCATCTTTTGTTTGTTCTAGTGAATTTTAGCTTGAGGCAGTCTAGTTTAGTTGTTTGTTTATTTGATGCCTGCCAGTCAAAGTGTTGGGTGTTTCATTGTTTTGTACATTGAGATAGGGTTTACCTCTGCACCTCCATCTCTGCATCCTGGGGTCCACACTCAGCCTCTAGTTTGCAACAATTTGGTTTATATGCAATCCCCTCTTTCAGATTATGCAGCATGTGGCAACGCTAGTGATGCTGGGTATGGGGAGAAATAAATATGAATCTAAAAGCTTGAAAATGCTTAATAACTGATTGCTGGTATGTAAATGTTTGTGGAAGATCGTTTTAATATCTTCCAGTGGCAGACATCTAACCTGAGATCCTTCATCTTAGAATTGCAAATACCACAGTTGTTAATTAAGGACATATCCTCAAATGGTTTTCTTCTGTTGCTTTCTTCTGTTTCTTCATTAGTGTGGGTGGGTCACATGTTTCTTAGCCATCAGAACCTAAGGACTTAAGTCTATTTCACGTGCACAGTGTCACATTCCATGTGAGCTAATGCGCATAAAGAGCTTTCTCTTTGAAATCAGGCATCAAAAACAAGATGTTTGGGTGTTAATAGGAATGTCTGTAATGTATCATTGAGGACTAGCCACACACACAAATGTGATCAAGCCTCCAAAGCTGCATTAAACAACATGCCAGCTTTTTCTTGGTCATTGCAAGATGTGTCATCTCCATAGAGACTAATCTATTACTCCTCCCTCCAAAACAGCAGAGCTGTTAGGGAACATATGTGGGAACATACATGTGTGTTTCGGTGTGGAAAAAGGTTGTGAAAATCATTATGCTCATCAGAGGTGGCCAGTAAAGGTCATTGTAGATTTGAACTCGTCTTCAGGTTCAGGTTCACAGGGACTGGTCAGCGGGGAACAGTATGACCCTTCGAGTGTGGTTTCAGTTTTCCAGTCTGTCCTCCTTTTTCACTCTCTCCCACAGCGAGAGTTTTCACTGTGCGGTCAAAAAATGCGACTTCAAGACAATCCGATTACACGTATGTAGGTCAGGTATGTAGGAGATGCTTTATTCGGCTGGTTGTGACTACCAGGTTTGTTTGGGAGAAAACGTTTGTGAGCATAGATCAATGAAGGAACCCAAACCTGCAAGACCATCTCCTTAAAACGAGCCGAGCTAGCTGAACGCTGATCGGACTCATGGAAGGCCTCCTGCTGCTGGAAAATTATTCACTCAGTCGTTTGTCTTCTGAACCGCTTTGTCCGTTATCGGGCCGCGCTGGAGCCTATCCCAGCAGTCAAAGGGCGAGAGGAGGGGCACACCCTGGAGAAGCTGCAAGTTCATCGCAGGGCCACACATAGACAATGAGTCACACACATACACGCACACACACACAACTATGAGCAACTCAGAGTTACCGATTTGACCCATTTTCATGTTTTTGGTGGTGGGAGGAAACCGGAGAGACAGGAGAGAACCCGCGTAGACACGGGGAGAACATGCAAACTCCTCACACAAAGACCACAAGTTGGATTTGAACCTGTGCTGACCACTGCGCCACCGTGCTGCTTTCTGTGACCTTATCTGGGGGAGAAATTCTGCATCTGTCTCACCACACATATTTGAATGAGACTGATAACAAAAATGGAAATACTGGTCATTATGTAATGTTTGAGGTCAGTGATGTTGTGTGACACAATGTAACTAAGGTTACAGGTCCTTAGACCCAATGCATGTGAGCGCCAATAAGGAAAATGAAGAATAATCTTAACCACAGCTGCAGTGTCATTGCATCAGAAGGTTTGTAATCCAGGCTTCAACTGCTGTAAAAAATATGTCTGCTAAAAAAACTATCATCGGCTGCTCCACATTGAGGCAAACAACGTTTCGAACACGTCGAGGTAATGGATGCTGAAATTAATGGACAAATATAATTGTTTACATTATCTTTCCCTTGAAACACGATTAAATAATGGATAAAACATCAATCAATAATATAGCATGTATCTGACTCCATTGGAAAACAGGCCTGCCATCTTCTTTGCGTCCGAACTGTAAAACCGAATTCTTTTATCTACTTGTGATAACACTATTTTGCCTGGATTTATGCAGGGCGCCTCCACTTGTAAACTAATCTGCATTTCCCAGTGTCTGTCAAACTCGCACACACTGTGGTGAAATTGCCATCTTCCCAGCATGCTGAGGATGCTAATGGTTTGTTGTGTTTAACCTGACTTGCATCATTACCACAGAGTCAACAGCTCAGATTGAGGCACAGTGGAGCATTCAGCCAATGTGCTTTCGCTGCAGACAAATGTGGACTCACACAGATCTGACATCTGCTAGCGGTCATGTGTAATTCTTACAGTTTGCCTGCTTGATCTTTCCTCCACATTGCCTAAATGAGGAAATGTTTATTCAGCCACCAAACTAAAAGCCCAAATTAAGAAACAAAAACCTTTAATCTTTTGGATTCTGTCCAAGTGAATTTCCACAATTTTGTCATTTTCATATTTGAAGAGTGTTTGTTATATGATCTATGCAATAAATGCAAATATTCTGATAGACGGATGAAAAAAAAGTTCTTCGTTTATTCTTATTACAGTTCACTGCAATCTATTTCGGTGAAAAAACCTTGTGCATTTTAAGCTGATCCATTAGCAGTTCATTTAAATGCAGAGATGCATCCTGTAGCTTACATAGTCTTCAAGATGCACATCAAGAATCAATAAATGAATTTATTCTTCCCGTCATGCACCTACATACACATTGATGGTAAATTAAATCAACATGAGCCGATGCTCCTGTTACTTGACACCAACAAAATTGTGGCCGCAGTGATTTAAACACATACAATCTAGCCCATGATTGGCTAAACCACTGAGTGAGGTTATTGAACCTTGATTTTATCAGGTAAGATCAATTGAGAACAACTTCTCATTTATAATGATGACCTGGCACGCCTGGTGTGTGAGGGAAAGATGAATAGTCTGTATAGGGAGATAGAAACCTGAATGCAAGACCCCAGAAACCTGCTGTGCATTAAAGGTCACATATTATACCCATTTTCCACACATGAACACAGTTCCCAAACACTTCTATGAAATATCTGTGCCAGTCTTTGGTCAAAATAGCAAACAGATGTTGCAGGACAGCGTCCCTCATTTCTGTTAGAAACGCCTCTGAAATTGAAACCGAAACTAAATTCATAGCTGCACACGTAGCTGCAGGCTACCATGGTAACCGGTGAGTCTGTTCTTCCTCTTCGACTCATGCACGAGCCACATGGGGAGAGTGCGCACGCATCTTGTGAACGTCCCCATTGTGATGTCACAGATGAAAAGAATGCTGCCAGACATGTTTCAATACCTGATTACAAAACTACGCAAGATTGACTTTATGGTTTAATTTAGTCAGTTTTTGGGTTGGTAATGACCCAAAACCACCAAATATTAGTGTAGAAACATGGGAAATGTATTTTTTTTTCACAATATGTCCCCTTTAAGACAATTCTGTCTGCAGTAAACTCAATGTTAATTTTCTGCAAATAAAAGTCTATAGATAACCATTATTATTGTTGTTGTTGTTATTCTTGGCATGCGTTCGTTTTTAGGTGATTTTAACAAGCTAATGTAGTTTATAACTCTACTTTGAGTACGAATATTAATGTAAATGTAGCACACTCCACATCTGGGGGTAAAGTAGTTGAACACTCCTTTACTCTCTTGAATGTAAGGTCATCTGCTGGCATCTTCTTTTAGTTCTGTTAAACGCTCTGTGGAACTTGTCCCTTATGGCCCTGTGAACCTCTGACCTAATGCTATTATTACTAGCTATAGCTTATAGTCAGAAAACTGTACGTTGCTTTTTTATTTATGCATCCACCAATTCCCCCACACACAGACATGCGAACACACGTTATTTAAAGGGGCTTAGATAAGGACAGAAACTGGCAAACACACACACAAAGACACACAGACATCTGACACATTGGGTGACTGATGATGGTGTGATGAGGGGAATGGTGGGGCAAGAGATATGAAGCAAAATCACAGGGGATGGGCAGACACGAGACATGATGGGAAAATGAAGGGAGACGGGAGGAAAGACATCGGTGGAGACAAAGGGTCAACAGAAGCCATGCCGTGACTAATGCGCCTCAGCGCGGGGAGGGAGGGTGTTCAACATTCTAAATTGAACAATGGAGAAAACACTTTACCACATACACACACTAGACAATGTCTATTATAATGCATGCTCTATGTGTTTGAGCCAATTGTTTGATTTCAAGATGTTATGTTTCATTTGGCTTGTTTGGAATCTCTTTGAGGTAATTTAGAGTCAAATACACCATGCAAAGATAAGAGTGCATTTTTATCATGATACAGGAAGCAACCCTGTCATGCACTGGGGTAAGCTCCAACAAATGACGGCTGAGTTGGGGAGCTATAAGATACCATACCAGCGCGATACCTCTCACCGTGGTGAATTACCAAAGGTATGTACAAAACCCCATAAAGGTTAGCTATTGCTCATGAAGCAGACAGTAATATAAGCATGAAAAGTAAACAAGACCGTTATAAGAACAAGATAAGAAACGACAACGAACCCCAGGTGGGCAGAGCAATGTGCAAAGCACCTAACAGGGTCACATGAGTCGCTGGAGCCTATCCCAGCTGGCTATGGGCGAGAGGCAGAGTACACCCCGGATGCTTGGCCAGCGCATCGCGGGGCCAGACAGCTACTCACGCACACATTCATACACAACGGGCTATTTGAAGTGATCTGTTCACCTAAATTGCACGTGAGCGGTAACCAGAGAACATGGAGAAAACCCACGCATACACGGGGAGAACATACAAACTATTATCAGTTACAAATAATCATCATGGAAAACATCCGCACACGTTCCCAGTGCAGCGTTGTCATTCCTATCTGTGTGTTTAATGTGTACCAAATGTGCTTGTACCTGTAACTTTGCTTTCTCAAACTTCCTGAAGACGCATAGCAGCCTTTTTGTGTGAATGTGTCTGAATTTCCCTCTGGGATCGATGAAGCATTCTGAATCTGAACTCTGAACAGATTCAAACCCAGAACCTTCTTGATGTATGGAGACAGCGCTGTCCACTACACAACTGTGCCACCCAAAGTATTATTATTAGCCTCCACTTTACCTCGGCGAAGATATGTGATTACTGGCGTCTGTCTCTGTCCATCTGTCTGTCCGTCTTTTAGCAAGATAACTCAGAAAATACTGGACGGATCTGGATGACATTTTCCAGAACTGTTAGGAATGTTAGCAGAAACTGATGATTACATTTTGGTGACAATCCTGGATTCTGGATCTCTTTGAAATTGTCTGTAACATTGCAGTCAGTGAAGATTCAAAATGTGTTCCTCAATATATCGGTTGATTATTGACCGATATTTATGGAATTTGAAACTGTCATGTAGGATGGGGACGTCTGTCTTACCACTGAATTTCATCCGGATCGGATCCAGTATGGAGTCAGTAAAACAGTTTATTTTAATATTGAAAGCTCCATTTATATATTAAAATATCTGTTACATATAATAAATACACAGCAACTCCGATTCATGTTTACTTTTCATGCTTGGTGTCTAAAGATAACAAGAACAATTTAGAACCTTTTGGGGATGATCCAGATCACCATGTGGACGGTGTAAATCCAATTAGGAGGGGAATGAGCTGCTCGGTGGAGGTCTGCGCTGTGAGTGTTTTTCTAGTTTTTAATATTATCACGCAGATCTCATTCTGCTGCAACTTTTATATTCTCTCTGCACTCTTTGAGACCAGACCTCCTTTTTATTTTAGATCTGGTCCAAAACTTTGTTTCTGTTAGGACATTCAGTCTGGTCCCTCTACTGTGGCAGCATCTTCGTATGTGTGCTTCGCTGATGTTTATGGGAAATGGAAATAGGTACATCTGTCCAATCCACTGAAACTGTTCTCAGCCTTTTTGAAAACTGTTAAAATATTTATTTTCAACAATATCACACCTCGAAAGATCCTAAGTACACTGGAGACAAAAGAATCAGAGCATATCTCCAGAGATAACTGATAACGAAAACACACTGCTGCTATCCCATGTGTGTGTGCGCATGTGTGTGTGTGTGTGCGCATTGAACATCGACTGAACCTCAATCCCATGTGAGCAACATTTTGTTGAAGTTAAAGTTGCACCACTGAGACCCACTTGCTGATGCAATGAACAACAAGACTTGCAGAGAAGACAAAGTGTATTTAATTATGTTAATGTGTGTGTGTGTGCGTGTTTGAATTCATAAAGGCAGGAGATGAGACTGAACTGCCAAACATGGGAAAATGCAAAAACAAATCATAAACACACACACACTCTGCTGGCCGGCTCCCGACACATTGCTGTGACTTGGCAAAGGAGTCGGAGAGCAGCAATTGTTGGCCTTTATTTTCCCCCAGTGAGCCAATATCTGTTCTTTAATTGTTTATTAATGAGTGAGTGCATGAATTGGTGTCGGCATGTGAGTCTGTTGTTCTATATACTGTATACAGTAAACGAAAGTTGCACAGCATTGTGCATGCTGTATTTTGTGAAAGTGTTTTTGTGTGTGGTCATGAACTAATTGTACAGAGCAGAGGTCCCCAAGTTGTGGGTGGCAGGGCAAATATGGACTTTCTGCTGACATCTGCTCATACAGTCTGCACCTCACGTCTACATATGTGCATGCTTCCCCATCACATGCACTCTCACACACAAATGCACAAAGACAAACTTTTCATACCACTGATGATTTTATTAAACAAGAGATTGAAGACCTTTTGTAAGAAGCTCAGATATTCATTACATCAGGATGGAGTGTATTGGAGCGCTGGGGGCCATGGTTTCTCTTGCAGGAGCCTGATACGTGTTTGTGTTTGTAGCAATTGTTTCATGAACAGGTCATCATTGGCTTTTTTTTATGCAAATGAGCATGCACACGATGTGGGACACCTTCTGCACGGTTTAGCAATTGGAAACAGAGATTGTCCCAGTATGGCAGGGAGGTGCCCACCAAGGGTTGTGGTCTGGTCAGTGGTTTGTGCCTGTTCAAAGGCAGTTCTACCAGATACTGTCACCAGCTGCCTGCTCTCGGGGTAAATCGTGGATCTCTGTAAATTAACAGAACAGTCTAGATTTGTTGTTTCGAAGAATAATGCGAGATAACATTTGTTGGGATTTGTCCACACACACACACACACACATAAATAAATAAAATTCTGGTTAAAAGTCCACCACTTCTGTCTGAGAGATGTAGGTACTAGTTACTTTACCGGTCTTAATTCCAAACCCACCTTCTCGTAAACTAAGCTGCATTATGCTTGATAGGGCTGCATGTTCTAAGATCATTAACAGTTGATTTCTTTGTCATATGAAGTTCTCCAAGGATGAACGTGTGGAAACATGTGAGCATGTTGAACTAGTAGCATTGTCTAACATTAACTAGCAGTCAGTGTTTCAATCCAAAACTTTTTTTTCACTCAAAGACTATTTAGCACTGTTTGGTTTTTCACTGTTGACTTGAGGGGGGGGGGGGGGGGGGGATCGTTTGGTGCATTTTCTTTCATACAAAACCCGAGCTCATGTGTGGAAGGATTGTCCTCTGACATTTCAGCATCTGTTGTGTTTACCTTGGATGAAACGAGGAACAATTAAATTTGAGATGGAGGGAGGCTCTGGCAAAGAGAAGATCTCGAGAGCGTTACTTCATTCCAGAAGGTTACAGTTCTAGGAATAGCTGTGGTGCCAAGGAATCAAGATTAATCCCACAACTAGATATATTCAGCATGATTTCTTTGCTTGTTTGTCCATATTTAACTCTTTTTTTCTGTACATTCTTGAATTATTTTCCCTATTTTTTTCTTTTCTCTCATTCTCCCCCTATCTGACTGAAAACAGATGTGCCAACGTGATGTGCTGAAACATAATTCTCAACTTGACCTGCAGACTTGGTGTGTGTGGGAGAGAGAGAGAAAACATTCAAAGATCACAAAACCAGTGGAGGATCTTGTTTAATCGAGGAAGCTGAATAACGAATACTAATTCCTTGTCAGACTGATGAATTCAAGACTCTTCAGGGTCCCAGAGGGAAACTGTTCTTGGTCATAATTTCAGAGAAAACCAAAACAGTAGAATTTCCTTTACAGTTCCCTTGGTGATGGAGACAGAGCTCTGTGGGAAGACAGGGCTCGACTCCGGTCAGCACTCCTGTCTCAAATGGACATATAGGCTAATATGGCACAACGGGATGGAGATTGCCTGGGGTAAAGAGCCGTTTACAGAGCTGCCTCCACAAGGAAAGATCCATTCTGGCACGTGTTAGTCCTGTTTTACACTTTATTTACTCCCTATTCTCTTCATTTGTTATGCTTGCGAAAAATACTGTGGAATAAAATTGAATATTTCCCATATTTCCAATAAAATATCTGATCATTTATAAACCAAATTGTGCTTTAACATAAAAAAAAACACCAAGTACACAACAATTTTCTAGAGGACATACCAAAGTTTCAATACTTGATGTCTTGGCTACATTTGAGTCAGACATAACTTTGTACATCCATCCATCTTTCTTGTAGACGAGGTGATTGAGGTCGTGTCGTCTGCAGCCACGTTATCCGCCTTGCGGCTCATGTGGCTGGAGCCTACCCCGCCAAAAATTCACTTCCGTGTCAATGCATGTAAAGTGACTATGATGATTGAGTCGCATGTGATGAAACTATCGACGACACAACTCATGGGATCACTTTTTCGTTTGATTAATTCTGCGTTTGTATTCGGGTGTATTTATTTCTACAGATAATAGGATTGATCCAAAGATGTTTACACACGGGTTTAGCTAAATGCCGGTCCTGTCAATCTTGCCCGCTCTTCGCTACACCCGCGGGGAGGTGTTCGCCTTCAGCCTGCCGTGAAGCATCTGCTACCTTTGGCCAACCAGATGATGCTCTTTAAACCGCACTGTCGATCTGAGCACTGCAGACTATAATCTGTGTAATCTGAACTAAAGCCTCTCGGACAGCTATAAACCAATTATTACAGACAGGGATTCTCCCCCCCCCCCCCAAAAAAAAGAGCCTGCAAAGTGGTGGGCAGGAACAGGAACACAGTGGAGAGTGTTCTGGAAATACACTTGCGCGAATAATTCAACAGAATTAAAAACACGTGAAGGGCTTCGGGCTGACTCACAAATGGGTATATTATAGATAAATTAGATATAAATATATATATATATAAATATTCCACCTGAGTTTGAAGAGGTTAAAACTTAGATATTTATAGTGTGTATATGTGTGTGCCTACACTTTATAAGTATAATCTCATCTCACATCCAATGTTAAGGAATTAAGAGCACAGTCCAAACACAGCTGGTAAAGGCTGCTTACACACACACAACACATAAACACAGACATACACTTCCCATCCTTATAACTACGTGCGCCTCCTGGATTCCTGCATGTGCATGAAAATGAATATTGAAATAAGCAAACGCACATTTTATGAATATACACGCTTGCAAAAATATACATGCAAATATTTGTGTCATAAATGTGCATCAATAAATAATCACACTCTTCATTAGGGGCTGCAGGTCACTAGTTTGTGAGTGTGTAAGCAGAGGTGTGAGTCCTGGAGGATGAACATGCTGTGATGGAATAAGCTTTTAGCAATTAGCTTTCAGAAGCAGTTTAGCACCCATACAGGTTATAAAGAAGACTTTAATGGCATTCGGTTCCTTCTGTGGAGAGTCGACCAAGGTTTAGGATGCTCATGAGAGAAACAATCTATTCACATGAAAATTGATCTTTAGGGGCCGAGTTTAGCTCAGTTACACCCAAAAACAGAGGTTGACCCTCCAGTAATAGATTAAATCCCGAAATTACCGGTAGCCTTTTGCTGCAACACTCCATGTTTCTTCTTCATCTGTCTTTTCCATACAATGAAGGCAAATGAAGGCTGGCAAAAAATGCCAAAATAAAAGCAGCCAAGGGTGTTCAGTGTCTTGCTCAAGGGAACCTCAGCAGTTACCTGGAGGTAGACTGGCCCCTCTCCAGTCACCAGACATTCCGTATTTTCGTCTGGGCCGGGACCTGAATGGGTGACTGTCCGGTTCCCAAGTCCCAACAAAAATCTTCATAAGTCACATTATCTCCCATTTAGGAATACATAGTTGGGTTCTTGGTGTTTATTTCTTTTGAGTTGTTCAAACAACATTTTGTGTATAAATTAGGGATCACAGAACCTCTTGATCTGGTCCATTGTTGTTGAAAGTCTATTCTGGGTGGGGGTTAGACAGCGATTTGAAGCAGCTTCAGTTATGCTTTACATTGTGAATGTGAACCAGAGCATTATTGGTTGGTTAAGAGTTTTTTTTTTTTTTTGACAGAACTTGCTCAAAGCATTTTCTCTCAAACTGTCCTGAAACTTTACCACCATCGATTCACAGAGAAGACGGTTGCCCACGGAGACCCACTGAGTGAGGACAATCACTGGGTCAGCCATGTGTGTTTGAACATCTCGCAGTTTGATGTTTTTGGTTTCCAGGCTAACCCTTTTCAAAAACATTCTGATAGACCTGCCGTACTCCACTGCAGGACAACCATGCTCGACTCCGAGATAAACCCATGATCAAACAATTTAGAGTCACCTCAAATCCACATTTATTAAAATGCACCTTCATGTCTACTAGATGTAATAAGATCAACAGCAGGGAACCTGCTCCTTCGTCAGTAATGACATTGGCCTGGAGGTGTGAAGTGTCTGTGATGCAGCATCCTGTCATAATGTCCATGTGACTTTATTCTCAGGTGGTTTATTTACAGGCACAGGTGTAAACGACTTGGCCTGCCTGGAAACTAAGAAAACATTAGTGATGATGTAAGCACAATCACTAGAGCCCGAGGAGTCCTCTCCCAGTAGGCCGACAGCCTGATGCAACATGGCCGATCCATCCACTAAGGCCCAGGCTGACAGTAATGAGACTAGAATAGAGAGCTGTGAAGCAGTGGAGGAATACAAAGACACAAACACACACACAATTCAGTTAGAAGACTGAAGAATAAACAACAACACAGAACTAAACTATGTTTCTGTTCAGCAGTGATCGACCATCCATCCATCTTAAACCAGATATCCGGGGCCGGGTTACAGAAGCAACAGTCGCAGCAGGGATCTCCAGACTTTTGTATTTGTTGCTATCCATCCATTTATTTTCTTGTAGATGGACACAAACTGAAATTAATATGATTTTTATTATAAATATAGATAACATTACGACAAAAAATAAACTTTATCTACTCTGCTCTTCTTCTTTGACTCATGCAGGAGACAGATCTGGACGTGCGGAGCGCAATCAGGGGGAGAGTGTTTACACACACACACGCACACACGGCGCGATGACGGCAATAATCTCAGGACATAATAAAAAATATTTTGAATCATGAACGCTTTACTTTACACGTCTCATCTTCTTGTCACACCAAGACAAACATCTTAAATATCTGAACTAATACGGCGTGTGTGGTTTCAGCTCGATCTGCCAATGAACCCACGCACACACGGCGCGACGATATGCAAATAAACTCAGGATGGAAAAATGCTTTGAACCATCCATCCATCCAGTGAGGCGCCCCCCCGGACGCCCCCCGAGGTGCCGCCCGGACGTCAGCTGGCTGCTCTCAGCAGTGGCTCGACTTTGTGCTTCTCGCCAAATAACGGAGCGTCACACCCGATCTCTAAGGGAGAGTCCAGCCAGCCTACGGAGGAAGGTCATTTCAGCCTCTTGTACCCGCGGCCTTGTTCTTTCGGTCACTACCCAAAGCTCGTGAGGTGACGGTAGGAACGGAGATCGGTCGGCCTTTCGGCTCAGATCCCTCGTCACCATGACGGTGAAGAGAGCGCAGACACAGGGACGCACGCACATCTTGTGCACGTTCTCCCGGCTTGATGTCAAGCGGGGAGGGATTTCTTCCAGACTTGTTTCAGGAGACGATTACAGACCTACCCGAACGACGAAGGATTGACTGGATGGTTCATTTAGCTATTTTTGGGTTGATAAGGACCCAAAATCACCATAATCAGGGGTCCCCAAACTACGGCCCGCGGGCCGGATCCGGCCCATTTCCGCATTTGGCCTGGCCCCCTGAACAATACCAGAGACCCAAAATAGAATTTACTTATTTTCCTTTCCATACAACATGAGTAGCCTCCCTTTTACTTGGGACAATTTTAATGATGGTCACATACGGCCAGAAAGTTAATGTTCCGGTGCTCTGTAATATCAACTTATTACATAGTAATTACTTTGTAATAACAGGGCAAGTTTCCTCACCTCCACGGTGGCATAGTTGGCAGCACTGTAGAGGGGGGCAAAATGGCCCTGGTATCGAATCCCACTGAGATGGAGCAGGGGCAACAGGGTAGGCCCAGGGCACACCTGAGCGGGGTGGAGTGGACCAGTGGTCCAGTTCACTCCGCCCAGGCAAGGCCCTAGGCCTACCCTGTCGCCCCTGCTCCACTCCCACTCCCACAGCTGGATGCGAACCCAGTTCCTCTGGCAGTAGACCGGTAACCCTACCGACTACACCACCGTACAGGTGAGGAAACTTGAGGTATTCTCAGACCACAGCGTGTTGTTATGTTGTTGTGTTGTTATGTTGTGCTTTTTCCTTTTGTGTTACGTGGAGTGGGCGTGTCTCCGACCAGGTGACGTCGTACTGGATTCAAAACCAGTGCCTCTAGTCTAAAGTCAACAATGCTACTGTCTATTTATCCCAATGCTTGATAGGATAGCATCTAGGTGGTGTGGTGGGTAGTGCACTTGACTCCCTGCTAAAAGATCCTGGGTTCGAAGCCGAGTCGTGCAGCATTCGGGCTTTTTACAAGAATTTCAAGATTCAAGATTCAAGATACTTTATTGTCATTATGCGAGCATAATAAAATCGTGAGAAGGCCCACGGCTCAAGGCACACATCATAACAAACTAAATTCTCTCTCTTAAGAAACAATATATATACACACAGAGAGAGTGAGAATCACAGGCAGTAGTGCAAAATGGCAACAGCAGCAACAGGGCCGGCATAAAGTGCAAAATAGCAACAGCAGCAACAGGGCCGGCATAAAGTGTCCCAGATCGCTACAAGGGAACGACTGCTTTCACAGCTCGGGGGAAGAAGCTGTTCCTGAGCCTCGTAGTGCTGCTTCTTATTGTCCTGAACCGCTTCCCTGATGGGAGTGGGACAAACAGTTTATGGCCCGGGTGGGTGGGGTCTGTGGAGATGCGTCTGGCCCTCCTCTGGACTCTGGAGATGTAAACAGAGTCCAAATCAGGCAGACGGTGACCCACAATCCCCTGAGCTGGACCCGGGATAGGTCCTTCCTGTCCTGCGCCGTGCAGCTGCCGTACCACACGGTCGCACTGAGACACAGGATGCTCTCTATCGTGGCCCGGTAGAAGTTTGCAAGCAGCACAGAGGAGAGTCCAGCCCGCTTCAGCTTCCTGAGGAAGAAGAGCCGTTGCTGGGCCTTCTTCACCAGGTGTCTGGTGTTGAGTGTCCAGGAGAGGTCAGAGGAGATGTGGATGCCCAGGAATTTAATGTTCTCCACACGCTCCACTGCTTCCTTGTTTGAGGTTTGTTGTTTGGTCCTCTGCAGCTGTATTGGATCAGCTGATTGATCCAGTCGTTCTTCACCTCTGCACTTCGTGATAGTGCTGGAGAGAGACTGAGTTTGGGTGTGAGAGGCATTGCGTGTGTGACACTCGATTCATGTCACTGTGTGTAGTTGTGATGGTGAGATGAACCCTAAACTACAGCCTGCCTCCGCATTCGGCCCCTAAATGTTTAGGCACCCCTGCCATCATCACACTTTTCCTGTACAAACTGGCCCCGGCCCTCCATCAGAGAAGGGGAAAGTGATGTGGCCCTCACAGGAAAAAGTTTGGGGACCCCTGACCATAATAGTGTAGAAACATGGGAAAAGTCAGTTTTTCATAATATGGGACCTTTAACTGACGACAACCCCGGACAATATTTGTTGCCGTAAAGATTAGTTTACGGGCATAGTGAGGGTGAGGACCCCAAAAACACTGCAGAAAATATATTTATAATTTTCACAGTGAATGGGAAGAAGTTATTTTTTACCACTGTGAAAGATTCCTGCTTGTGTTTCATTTGCGGGCGGGAACTGTGGCAATAGCAAAGCTGCACCATGTGGAGAGACATTTCCAAATGTATCACACAAGCTACCATGCGGGCAGCGCTCATGAACTTCACCACACATCACTGCTTCCTCTCCTATGCAGGGATTGTACTAAAGAGGAAAAGTCAGTTAAAGCTAGACGGGCACGGGTTCTCCTTCAGTAAACCATCCCCAAGCTTCACAGCTTTCAGGTAGAGTTTGAGCGATAACCTTCTGACCTGACCTTGTCTCCTGAAATGAGCCAGAATGAAATGTTTCACATAACGCCAGCATCAAGGCAACAAGCTGTCACTGGAACTGTCAGGAAATGCTGAACGGGTCTGTTCCAGGAGTTGATAAATTCATCACAGCGATGTCCCAGTGAAAGCTCTTCTGGCACGAACTTGATCGATCGCTGGCAGAAAGACAGAGATGGCTGTAAAGGGCAATTGCGTCACTCATTAGCATAATCACATGTATATAAAATACACCTTTAAGGCCTCATGGTGCTTGTACAGCGATGGTGCGCTTCTAACAAAGCGGAGGTATTGTTATTATCCTGTATGAGCTTTTCTTCAGAAAAACTGAAATGGTGTGTGTGTGTGTGGATAAATCCTCACGGTGAATTAATTATTTAAAATGTGGGTAGTAGCTTATAGATGGAGACTTGGGTACTTTTTGCACCAAAATATTTGTTTTGCCGTACAATGAAAGTAACAGTTTGGCTCAGTGGTTTCTGAAACATACTTTATCATTGGTTATAGCACCGTAGCTGTCTGTAAAACAGCTGCCATCCATTACTAGAACAGCCTGATCTCTACCGCTGTCAGCAAGACTGGAACCTTTAACTTGTAGTAACACCTGCAGCTGTGTCATAGGTGGACCAGCGGTGTCGGGCACATTAAACGCACTCCAACACAAAGGTAAGCGAGCTAAACTGTAGGAGCTGTGTCTGCCAGTAGTGCTTTGTCTGACTACCTTTCAATCAGAATTTAGATTCAGAATCCTTTATTGATCCCAAGGGGACATTAAGGAACATGCGCACTAACAGGCTTCTATGCGACTGTAGGAACTTACAGAAAGCAGTTACAAACACATTTAGTGGTCATTAAACACACATATATTGGAACGACAATGGTGCACTGGGAACGTGCAAGAACTTTTTTCAGGATCCAGGCCAGTCCTGGGAGGCTGGGACCACGGGGTGGGGGGGTGGGGGGGGGTGCAGCAGTCTCAGGAGGGTGAAGGAACGAGAACAGACAAGCCAGAAGGGAGGGGTGTGTGTGTGTGTGCAGTTCTTGCGTGTAAGGGTCTGATAAGAGCCACAGAACACTGTGACCTGTCTCTGCCTTTCCTCTACGGATTGATCCCTGCGCTCGCTGCTCAAGTCCTCCATTCGGGCCTCCACACGGTCACCCAAAGCCCCGAAAAGCACTTTTAGATCCTTGGGAAAGATGTTATGGTTCCCGAACAAATAGGGCCAGCTGCCAGGTGCACTCTCTGAGGTGGACGGCGGATTAGAGAGCAAATAGGCAGTTGGTCCTTAGTTATTCCTCGTTCCGGCAGCCAAGGCGAGACTCCGAGTCCCTCCAAGCCTGTGCCAAATCCCGAGATCAACAAGCAGTCTATCAACTAAGGGACTTTAGCACTGCAGCCACATCCGCAGAATCTGTACAGAAGAGTGTCACAAAACTAATGTGCTAATTATTAGAAGGTGTACATGCATGTTCTCCATGCTAATAAATCATAGTTTAGCATGCTAACAATGTAATAAGAAAAAAAAATCAGGAACTGAAACAATGAGTTCCTTTTACTGCATCACCCTGCACATTGTATTTTTAAGATCACATCCAGGTACCGGCTTTACACCATACCTCATCACTCATAGTGATGGCGAAAGAGCAGAGGGTTTGAGTGGGGGGGGGGGGTGGGGGGTGAGACGGATGGAGCAAGTGGAGCAAGAGTGTGAAAGACAATAGGAGCCAGGGAGAGTAGTTGGGGAAGGGTTGTAGAGTGAAGTAAGCAAGTAATAGGAAATACATCTTTATGCAAATGAAGGAAAGAAAAGCCGTGAACAGTCCAGAGATTTGTGGCAGGTTGTTGTGAAGCACTGACTGAATAACAGAAGGTGAGACCAGGTGAATTATTCATGAGGACAAAGGTGTGTGAGTGTGTGGGTGTCAGATAGAATGAGCCGTCTCATTCAACTGGGTAGCCATAAATAATATATGAATTAAGATAATATAGGCTAATATTGCATTGTGGCCAAATATTCCCTGCAATATAGAAGACAACCAGAACTAATTCAAGAAGAATGGTTCAATTCAGTGTTTTTTTTTTGTTCAGATGAGATTTGGTTACGATTCATCGTTACAAGCGACCTCTGTTTGGAAATGTAGCGTGATCTATTGTTGCTGCTCTCTGGTTGTTTCATTTTACGGTCCTTCAGTAGCTTTCTGATTGTGATGGCACTCAGCTTGATCATAAAAGCAAAAAGCAGCAACAAATCCGACATTTGTCAGTCGAGAACTTTTGTCACAAAGTGGATGCACAGTATACCCAATCTCAGACAAAAAAAACATAAAGCAAATCAGCAAAGTCTGATTTTTATGATCACACAGCCATTAAAAAAATAATATTCAAGTGACAATAATCCAAAAATTCTGACTGGATTCACTTCAGCCTGGAGATATGAATGTAACCTTTTTTGGGATTTCTGCCTCGTATTGACTTTCTTAATTGCATGTTCGAAATAAAGCATTCATTCATTCAAAACTGTTTTGAAAAATCACACATTCAGCAGTTATCCAAATGACTTACAGTTTAATTAGTTTGGATTAATTATAATTGCCACAGCCCGGTGGTGCAGTGGTAAGCGCTGTTGCCTCACAGCAAGGAGGTAGCAGGTTCGAATCAGACTTTCTGTGAGGAGTTTGCATGTTCTCCCCGTGTCTGCGTGGGTTCTCTCCGGGTTCTCCGGCTTCCTCCCACCACCAAAGACATGCTGCCTAGGCTGATTGGTGACACTGAATTGCCCGTAGGTGTGAGTGTGTGTGTGGCTGATTGTCTGTCTCTGTGTTGCCCTGCAATGAACTGGCGGCTTGTCCAGGGTGTACCCTGCCTCTCGGCCATCGACTGCTGAGATAGGCTCCGGCTTGGCCCGCAACCCGATAACGGACAAAGCGGTTGGAAATGAATGGATAATGCGAATTGTTATATGAATTTAATGCTCATAGCTTCTTCTTCTTAACGTGAGGCTAATGTTGCAAGTCATGCCAATTTTTTCCTTTGCCCCCCCCCACTCCCAACATATTTTCATTTCATTCTGGTCTCAATATACTAATGCTTTGCCCAGCAGTTTATGAACCAGAGAGTTATCTCCATTCTCAAGCATGACAGAGCAGTTATTTAAAGCCACCTCACAGCTAATTTCTCATCGTCACAGAAAACCAAATCAAATTAATGGAGTAATTACTTTAGAGCTGCAGAGAACCTTTTACAGAGAGGCTTAATTTGAACACGCCCTCAAACCCATGACCACTAAACTGCTTTTGGCAAGGATTTAAAGGTGACGCTGCATGAGCTATAACCAACCCAGCCTTGTTCCGGGAATAAGGAACTGTGCCTAAAACTCATGATCGGAATTAGCTTATGTTTTCATTACAAACAAACACATGCACACACAACCACAAACCACAGATCCATGAATCTGAAACATTTCCTGAACTGTCAAGAAGAAAGTAAGTTTTCAAGACTTTGAATGATGACAAAAATACGTCTGGGAATACTCACAGAGTTGATGCAGGCCAGCTCCTTGTTGAGCAACCAGGGCAGGGAGAGTTTCCCCTCTCCTCTATAGCAAGACTGGATCCTCTCTTTAATCTTCTCCTTTATCCGTCTCATAGTGAACAGGCACAGAGCCGACTCCTTGGGAGGCTTGGCTCTGTTCTTTTGACCCTGGGCGAATACGGTAAAGAGAACCTCCTCATACTCCTGAATGCCAAGAGAACGTGCCAGACGGATCCCTGGCCTGGCCAAATAAGCATCCTGCACCAAGCGGTACTCCACTCCATCCTTGGTGCAGCCAATTGGGAACTCGACATATGAGTAGAATTTTGGATCATCAACACACAGACGGACAATTTTCGAGGTGAAGAATTGCTCGCTGCTTGCATCCGGCGAGGTGAGTCGGGTGTCAAGCTGCAAGGTAAGATAATACACGAACTGCTCACTGTTAAAGCCGTAGATGTAGTAGATATCAAATGCTGGGAACTTGGAAAGGGTGTCCGAGGGAATCTTGAGCTGCGAGGAGACAAATTCATCCTGGTAGACAAAGCTGAACATGTCAGCGTTCTCCTCGTTGGACATTAGCTTACGGCTTGACAGCGTTGGAAAGTATTCCGATTTCCCATCAATGGGAGTGCCAACAAAAAGTTTCCCACCTCCATCGAAAAGGTCTGGGGCGATGACGACGCCTGACATGGTGCCTGCCTCAGCAACACTGGATAGATAATGCTCTTTGCGATGGTGGGGCTCCCCGAGCTTGAACAAATCTTCCAGACGAAGGAACTGACATATTCCCTGGGAGGTACTCCCACAGGCAATTAAGCGGTTGTGGGAAGCATCAAGCAGCAGAAGTTTATTGACATTCGAGGTCTGCACTAGCTCATGGGGGCAAGACTGAACACCGGGTGGGGGGTAACAGCGAGGGTTGTCTGTAACTGGACCAGTCACGTGGCTTCTCAACTTGGTCAGGTTGCTGGACAGCTTGTAGATCCAGTTGACGGCACCCAGGTAGACCTCGCCAGTTTTGTTGTGAACGACGAGGTGTGTGAGTCCGCCATTGGGTGGAGAGAAGGAAGGTAAGGGGGAGGAGGAGATGGAGGAAGCAGTGGAAGAGTACGGTGAGGGCAGGAAGGGCAGAAGTAATAGGATGGGCAGTGTGTGAAGAAGGGCGTGAAGGTGGGACATGGCGATGGAGGGAGGGAAGGTATGACGGGGCCTTTGAGGCTGTAATCCCCTGCAGGGTCAGTCGGTGCTTTATAAGACTGCTGCAAAAGGAGTTTCTGAGCAGCAGCAGACTTCCTGTTCTTTCCTCTCCTTTCTCTGCTGTTTCATATCCTCATCTCCTGATCCTCAGACTTGTCCAGCAAAAGCCCTGAGAGGAAAACCCAAAACATTGCATGTCAGTTCATTCATGGACTGATGTTTTACACTTCCAGAGGTCAAGTGTTCACATCAAAATGAAAGATCACTGAATATTCGCCGACAGACCCAGGCTGGGAGTCCTCCAAGCTGGATTTGAGAACAATAAAGAATAATAATGACACTATCGCTTCTGTTTCATTGACTTCTTGACTCCTGGCTACAACGCTCTGTCGAGTGCATCTTTTAAAAGAAGGCAAGAACCGGCATCTCTCCCTTTGTCTATCGTTTGGCCAGAAGTACCAAAGGATTCAGCTGAAAAATTCTGCACATGCAACACAAAAAAACACATAAATGCTATAACATATTTACTGCAGAGCTGCAAGACTACTGAAATGGAATGGGGAGAGAGGGAGAGGACTGATAAAAGAGGTGAGCTGGTGAAGAGAGGAGATACATGAAAGCGGTTCGGCTCCGTCGCAAGTTCAAAAGAGAGACAGATCGGTGTAAGGGAAAGTCATGAACAATAGAAAAGGGAGATTAAGCAGCTGCAACATCTCTGAAGGTAGCCAGCAAAGATAATTCTGTAAAGCAGTCCAGGGAAAAAAAAGGGGAAAAAAACAAATGTGTTCTTCATTTACTGTGTTTTTGTCACGACAAACAAATTATGTTCATACATCGAATCAGTTCAAAGCCGAGCAGAAAGCAGGAAAGTGAAGTTCAAACGTTCTGCGTGTCCCAGACAACACCAGCAGGGGAAGGACTTCCCCCGCGTTCTGTTCACACCTGGTGATCCACTGTAAAATCTGTGATTGTCTCTTAAAAAAGATCAAGATCATCCAGCTTCTCACGTCCATTTTTATCAACCATCGGAAAAATAAGCTGCATCCACTGATGCCACAATCTTGGAGCAGA
This sequence comes from Brachionichthys hirsutus, assembly GCF_040956055.1. NCBI lineage: Eukaryota > Metazoa > Chordata > Actinopteri > Lophiiformes > Brachionichthyidae > Brachionichthys > Brachionichthys hirsutus. Next base: position 2,882,368 of record NC_090898.1, read on the forward strand.
AACAGTATTGTGGTTTCTTTGGAAGTGTTTTAAAAACAACCACAGACCCACATGCCGTCCAACCCTCTTTTCATCCGTTCATTGGTTTGTGCTCGGCTAAATGCAAGAGCACAAGGAAAAGGTTTGTTTCTTAATGGAGTTTGGACAGCATTCCCGTCTCTCATTCCGGCTGCCATTTCTCGCTGCTCTCTTTCATTACATTCTTCTCCCTCTCTCTCGCTGTCTAGTTTTCATCAATAGTCCCTTTTATCTCATGCCCAGCAATGATTACAGTGGCCCAGATGACAACATTGCTGCCGACCCATCCAGACAATACAGTCACTGTTAGCGTCTGTGAATCTGAATACACATGAACTGTATGGTGCAGTTTTTAAACACTGCACCACCGATCCTTGTGACTTTATCGCACCTTAAAGCCACTCTTCCACATAAAGCAACACGTGCATTCCTGTCCAACAGATCTGCAGAACAATCTCGGTACACGCGCCGTGGAGCCGACAGGAGAAGAAGTCGCAATTTCTACTTAAATGACTGTTTGTGCACAATTTCCATCTCGCCATGCCTGATGTGTTTAGTGTGTTCTATAATTCAGGACTGCAGTTCACACCACAGGGGGGGCTTGTGTGCCTTTATGTATGCAGTGGAGGTGAGCGCTGATGATAGCAGGAGCCAAGAGGATGTCTGCAGCGTGAAATCCAACTTTTTCCATTTACAAGGGATTATCTGTCAGAATTGCACAATTATTGGGTTTATAGCCCAAGAAATTGGTGTGACAGGGGAGTGGCCATGTACATGGATAAGACTTAAAATTAAGTGAGTTTGTCTCTAAAACATAATCGGTGGCCTCCTCTCATAAAAACTTGATCATATTTGTGGTAAATTAATCACATTATCTGCTCAAAGAAAACATGAACTAGAATGGGCCTTCCTTGTGTGTAAACAAATATGTTGTTGTTGTTATTGTTACACTAATCATACATTGATCAAAGAAGTTTGCATTAGAAAATTTGGAATTAAATTTTCCTATACAGTAATACTTGCAGACAAGAAAACAGCTTTAAATTAAAGGAGACATTATTTCAAATACAGCCAAGATCACATGAAGACAGCACGTCAGTGGCTGTCGTGCATAGGCCAGTAATGAAAGATTCCTAAAATGTTATATATATATATATACACACTATATATATTATAATAACACACTTTTGCAGGAAATTGCGATTTAGGTGCTACTACATATGACAATGCCTGGAATTCTATTTTTTTAACATTCTGCAGCGCAATATTTTCCTCCTGACTGAAGAATATGTGCCCATCTTAATCTGATCAATTCACATTTTAGCTCCAGGTTCATTGGAACAGGTCATAGCAAAGTTATAGTTGCATCACAAGTGCAGGTGGACACACACCTCAACGTGTGATTTCTACTTGGAATCCATTTTTGATTCTTCTGTTTAAATTGTTTATCAGCAGAAATGTCAACAGCAACTGTTGGCCCGTTGGAGTTACGAGTGTCGCGCCACATCGCTACAGAAAATTGGATCCATCAACTGGTTCCTGCTGAGTGTTTCACCACACAGTTTCCAGTAATGTCAGGGTACCTATTCAAACTACTTTTACCCGCAAGTAGAATCAAATAACAGTCGCAACAGTATCAATTCAAATTGGAGGAGAGATGTTTTTTTTTTTTTACTTGGCTCCACCAGTTTATGGTTTGTTTTTTATTTATTTGTACAGGAGCAGCGTACAATTTAACATTGGCCATGTAGGAAAGATCCATTGTACCAGGTTGTAGCGAAGATGCCCATTTCCACCTGTAGTCCTTGGTTAGGTCCATATAACAGTTCCAATCGCAAAGGGGTGACTGATCATGCCCCCATACATCACAACCCAAATCTTCATCTACACACATTCAAACATTTATCCTGTCCATGCTGCTCAAAGAAATATCCCACCATTTTTATACATATAAACACATGAAGGGCCACCCCCAATGATTGTGAAGGGATGCTCAAAGAATGCTCACTCATTCACCACACAGTTTTAAGTTATGCTTAGTTGTCTTCAAGTTATTCCAGAAGCTATGAGTTCATGTGCTGCGGCAATAGAGAAGTGTTTTTTATTACTTTAATTCTTGGGGGGGAAAAAATTAACAAAGAGTCATGTAAACAGTTTGACAGAAGACTCATATTTAAAGGTCTAGAGAAAAATATTTTTTTTAAGCAGTCTGGGAATTTTTACATGTAGTGGGTGTGTGTGTGTGTGTGTGTGTATGTGTGTGTGTGTGTGTGTGTGCGTGCGTGCGTGCACTTGCAAATGTGTGTTTGTATGCACCCTGCAGCTCCAGTCATTTAGCAGGGCTTTAAGTGCGTGAATAGGCCTTGGAACACGGTTCCATATTTGTGCATTTGCCATAGATACTCGAAGTTTGCTACCAAATGCAGAATAGCAAAAAAGCACAAAATGAAGGGTGAAGATGGTAGAGAGGAGACACATATAAAGATCCTTTATTCCATGTCGGCATAAGAAATATCACCACGTTGAAATCAGTCTGCTTTTGTGTCTGCAAAAAGAAAAAGGGGAACGCAGCATAGAAACAATGATATGAGAACTAAGAATGGGGGAGAGCTCTCCTGCGTTGCTGATAGGCCTGTGTGGAGACAGATGGGAAACTAAGTGTGTGCTGTGGTTTCATATCTGGAAGCAAGAGGAAGATCACCATTTATCTTGGTTGAACATCTACAATGGAGACCAATTTTATTGTCACAGCAGTGATGTAACGCTGGCAATAAACTGGAGCCGTTAGTACAAGCGTCGCCATTAGGAGGGCGGGGACATACACACACACTCAAATGCCAGTGGCTGCAGGAGAACAGTTCATGCAACAAGCACTGGGCTAAAGACTAGTATCTGTGCTAGGATGAATAAAGTAAAACTTTGAACTGATGATGGTGGGGTCGGCTCTATGTTCATTGACGATGTGGGAAATATATATTTTTTTCATGTTAGAAATATCCAAGCATTTGCTCGGGAAATGGGTACGGTCCTCCGTCCTCGAGCTAGTTCAATCCTCTCCCCGGGCGATTCTCCAGGGTTATGAGTCGGTGGCAAATCATTAGACTTAAATGGAAAGTGTGACATTGTGCGGCAATGTGAGAAATATTTTAAACCTGCTCCTTTTTGTTCAAAAATCTGATTCATAAACGGTGTTTGGTCAATCATGATGATAAACGACATGTCGAGTTTACATTATGAGCCGATTCACAGGTGTGAAAAAGTGGGAAAGCTGGGCTACAGGCTGGTGCATGTTGTTTCGGGATCAAAGGGTGGACACTGTAAATGATTCTTATTGACATCTGTGTTTTATGTTTAACACTTCCGGTCTTATCTTTTTGTATTGTCACAATTTCCTTTATGCCGCTTTTATTTTGAAGTGCTTTCTGCTAGGATGGATACATGAAAACGAGACATTATGGTGTTTTTCTCAGTTTTTTTTCTACTTTTTCCAGCACCTGGCTAGAATTGAGAACAAGCTCTTATGGCATTTCTGGAGATTCACAAGGAAGGAAATTCTAAATATGCTAAGTGCTGAATATGACTTCTTATGTGGTAAGGCACAGAAAGACTTCCCTGCTCGGAGTGACATCAGATGTTGCAGTCAGATGACATTTAGGACAGCCAAGTGTAAGACAGAAATTGAAAATGAGCTTGGAGTCAATTCAAGATCTGAGCAAGGAACCTTTTAATGAACGCTTGTTTCTGATTGGTTCAGCGATCCACAACTAAATGGACGTCTTTCATTAGGTTGGATTAGTTGAATAAATACATCAGGAAGAAATGTGCTGCTTAAGATAATCGACATACTAAACAACTTTAAGGACACATGTAATTAATGTTGATGGAATTCAATGACAGCTGCTGGGGAGGAAACCAGAGTTAAGGTCTGTTCCCCAGAAATAAATATATGTGATACAAACACAGACTCACACACACGCACACACAAGAGGCTTCACGAAAGCCTTGTTTCTTTATCCTGATCTAATCCCGCACAGACCATTGTGCAAACTAAATCACAGACTTCAATGTTTAATTTCTGAACACAGATTTACACCGGAGCTGCTCTTGTTAAAATAAGATCTTAACCCAGACCCTCCAGCCGCACTCTCTGACAACGTGTTTGTCTTGCTCACGATGGCCTAACCCTATCACACAGCAACAGATATTCACGATTTGCTCCTGTTAACCTTAAAGCCATATCTTCGTTGCAGGGCTGGCCCTAGCCATTTCGGTGCCCTAGGCGAGATTATGATTTTGCGCCCCCCCCCCCCCCCCCCATAACGGCAAACATAATATATATAAAACATTAATAACAACAGCCATATGACGGACCTTAAAAGTTTAATTATTCTTCAAAACAACTAACACACGCAATACAATACAAATAATAATAAAATAATAATAATAAAATAAAATAAAATAAATAAACAAATAAAACAGGGTTACTGTTCAGATTAAGAGGAAATTAAAAGTCCTGACAGCTTCCACACAAACAATGCAAAACAGATACATAGCAAATAATTTTGCCATGATAGCTTACATTTAAAATTTTACACGTCTGGACTTCCTTGCGGCAAAGGCATCGATGGTATCATCAAATGATACCCGTCTTGAAAGCTCATGATTTATGCTTATTAAAGCAAGTCCATTGAGACGCTCTTGTGACATCGTGGATCTCAGGTAAGTTTTTATAAGCTTTAGTTTGGAGAAGCTCCTCTCTGCAGCAGCAACTGTCACTGGAGTAGTGAGAGCAATTCTCACGGCCACCCATGTTAGGATAAATCTCCTTCAGTTTATTCTCCTGTATGAAACTGAGAAGTTCCAAGGTGGTCATTTTGGGTTTTGGCAAATCTGGGAATGATTGCAACTCCAGTGCCAGTTCCTGTTCATCCAGGTCGGACTGCCCATTCCAGCTCAGGGCACTGCTCAGTCTCTCACACTGCTTTTCCAGCTCTTTCTTGGGCAGCTGGGGGAAGTTGACAAGCACACTGAACTTTTTCTCGACTTCACCCATTGTCTGTGATCTTTCCCTTAGTGACACAATGCAGACATCTACCACCATATTGAAAAAGGAAATCTCCATTTTCCTCAGTGCATCAGTCAGTTCCTCATCAGGAGCCTCATAGGAGAACTGTCTCTTAGTTTTGCGCTGTCGCTCTTCTGCTTAAGAACAGCTTCAACATTCATCTCCTCACACATTTCTTTGGCAGATGCTTGTGCAGAAGCAAATCCAGTGTCTCTGTAGCTGGTAAGAGAGGCTTCAGTTTTCTTCAGGAGATCAACTGCAACATCCGTCTGCATTGTCTCAGACTGCAATAACTTGTTGACATGCTGAATTTCTGTCTGGATGTCATCCCATATCACAGTACAGACAGAGAAACGGTATGATGCAACCTCTTCAGCTAAAGACTGTGCCTCAATTTTTATCACCAGATCTGTGGTGTGGTCTGTCACTTCCAAAAGTGCATCTCTGACTTTTGCAGCCTGGTATCTCACAGCCTGTACACTGTTGATCCGACTTTCCCACCTAGTATCTGACCAGGATTTCAGTGTTGTGTGGACATGTGTTTTTAAGATGGACCATCTCTGAGTGGAGGCAGAAAATAGTGTGAAAAGCTTCTGCAGGTAGCCAAAGTAACCACTGGCATCTGCAGAGCTTTTTGCCCATCAGCTACCACCAGATTTACTGTGTGTGCACTGCACGGCACAAATAAAGCTCGATTTATTATGCCGTGTTCTTCTGGCATGTACGCACATCACTGAACAGAAAGAAGTCGAGAATATCTGTAAAGACAGATAAGCCAGGGTATAATGGCGTTCTACCGTCGTATGGAGAGGGAAACTATTCCAGCTTCGACGCTGCACATGGAGATGACGCATTCAAAGGCATCGGAGAACCATGGTGTGTTCACGAACATGGGACATGTGACAGCTCACGTCAGAACGAACAATTATCGGCTGAAAACGCGTCTATGAGCCGTGCAACGCCAAACTAATAGTATGGGCTTTCTAAAATACATTTATTAGTTTATTATTTTCCTTTTTTTAAAATTTATTTATATATATATATATATATATATTTTCGAGGCTTGGAGTGGCGCCCCCTCCAGCAGGGGGCGCCCTAGGCAATCGCCTAGCTCGCCTATGCCTAGAGCCGGCCCTGCTTCGTTGGATGCAGCACAGTGGTGTGGTTTGGCCCATGGAGGTTCCTAAATAACCAGATGCATATGTTTGCTGGCCTGGTTGAGAGTGTGATGTGTTGGGACTCGCCTTCCATTTTTTCAAGGCGATCATGGATCAAGTGGATACAGAAATGCTTCCAGACAAATTGTAGTTGTGGTTGTTCTTGTTTGTACTTACTCAAAAAAGGAATATTTCACACAAATTACCGGTAATGAAATTGCTCTGCACCATTCTGGTGGGACCTCAAGTGCCTCTAGAATCTGACATTATTTATGGTGTTTGAGCACTGCTCTTTCTCCTTTAGGTTTCATGTACAGCTATTTCTTCTTCTGGCCTCAATCAGATGGGTGCTGACACTGCGGGCTCAGAGGCTAAGGTGAAAATGTCAGTGTTAAAAGGTAGCAAACATCGTTTCAAAGGTACTTATTTGTATCGCACATACACGCAGTATCAGGTGACTGTTGACGTGTCTGTTCAACATAATGCTAAGTTAATAATAACATCCAAAATTCACGTTTTCGCAGGGCAGACTACATCAAAACATATTTAAATGCAGTGGATCCAAATTTGGATCGGCCCCAAATTGCTCAGAATCAAAGAAATCAACCTTGTAATTCCATATTTCATCCACATCTGAATTCGTCCATGAAAAATGTAATAAAATAAATACAGTGTAAAAAATTTACATTTTTATGAAAGGTTACAGATTAGAATACTTACAGTTAATTTTAAAATGAAAACAGAGGGGGGAAGCTCAAGTAGAAACTGATTCCTGAAGATGTTTTCAAAGGTAATTTGAGCTACTTGATGGTACTGTTTAGGTAAGGCTGGGGTGAGGAAAATACGATAGATCTCACTAAGGCAATAAAAAACAAAACACCGTAGCACAGTGAAATATCAGCCTTGCTCATATTGTCCGTTCGCAGCAAGAGCACAGCTGCTGCTGAATAAATACACAGTCAGTTCTTCTGGTACTGCTATTAAACAGTTTTTCCTATAAGAATGTGGGGGGACACCCGTGGGCCTGGGGGTCAGAGAGGGCGTGAGAGCACTGTCTGGGGGAGAGAGAGAGAGCGAGGGGTATACTAGATTAAGACTGAAGGGATTGTGTCTCTGGAGGCGCTGAAGAGGTGCAACCCAATGCTTGTAAACAAGTTATCTCCCTTAAACTAGGAGACATGACCCCCTGTGGATGGGGGGCGGGGAGTCTTCAGGGGAGTTCACAAGGTAATTGACAGCAGAGTCCGTCTTGATGCGTCACCTTCTACAAGGGTTTCGAATTGCCCTATCTGTAAAACACGCCCACATGACTTAGTAGACCAATCATGACGCTAGACGCCATGTCTGTTCAACATGTGCACATTTTTGTGGGAAACCACTTCCTCAGTCAACCCTACCTACCGGCACTTTGATTAGCATATTATTCAAAGGCAAAACATAATTGAAAATGGTGAAACGTTGTAGTCACGGCTTGTGTGACAGCGTCGACCAGTACCCCAAACAGCTGGATGAAGGTGTATGGTTTATTCCCTTCCCTAAAGCGACAATCCATCCATCCATCCATCCACCTATCCACCTTACACCGCTTCGCCGGGGCTGGGTCACGGAGGCAACAGTCTCAGCAGAGATTTACAGACTTCCCTCTCCCCAGCCACCTCCTCCAGCTCTTCCAGGGCGATCCCGAGGCGTTCACAGGCCAGCCGAGAGACAGTCTTGGCTGGCCTCTCCAGTGTGTTTTGGGTCTTCCCCGAGGCATCCTCCCAGTGGGACATGCACGGAACACCTCCCCAGGGAGGCGTCCAGGCGGCATCCGAAGTAGATACCGAGCCACCTCAGGTGACTCCTCTTGATGTGGAGGAGCAGCGGCTCTACTCTGAGTTCCTGAGTACCGGTAACTGGTAACTGAGCTACTCAACCTGTCTCTAAGGGTTCGCCCAGCCACCCGGTGGAGGAAACTCATTCCAACCGCTTGTATCCAGCATCTTGTCCTTTCGGTCATGACCCGAGGTGAGTGTAGGAAAGTAGATTGACCGGTAAATCGAGAGCTTTTCCTTGCGTCAAAATAAAATTCTGCCCAAAATATTGACTTGAATGTTTTTGACCATGTATAAATTACATGTATTCAGTGTAAAGGGTTATTCAGATATTATATTTAATTTTAGGGGTAGCTTTCACCTAAAAAAGGAATAAATGTATGCATTTTAAATCAGTTATACTTAACTGTTCTTTCTGCTTATTTTCACACATTATTAACACACATGCATTAATGTGATTTTTTAGATTTACATTGCAATTAATCAATTCTGTCACCATGTAAGTTCATGTGTAGTCCTCATGTTGGAACAGGCATCACATTGTGTTCTCTTCTGCCTAACTACACTTATGCATCACATGCAATTGACTTGCGGCATTAGGCAGAGAGCATAACCCCACCCAGCCGATATATTTGGAATAAGTAAAGTAATTTAGTGGATTTACAGAAAATGGGAAAAATCTAACAATCTTGAAAAGGTAAGGGAAACGGCTCTGAATATGTCCCTTTTTTAAATCTAACAATGCCCAATCTTCTGAGATTTTTCCAAGTCTGTCCAGTAGTTTTCATATGATCCTGCTGACAATCAAAGCAACAAACAAATAGATGTTGATGAAACAGCTTTCCTGGGAACATTAATAATGAGTTCAATCAGTGAACCACACACTACGATCATTTGTAACCGTCACACTGGCATTTATCAATCATTTAAGAATTATTTTCAAACATCAAACTCGGCGACAAAAAGGAGTCTAAAAATTAATAAAATAAATTGTTGGAGTTACCACAGGAAGCTGAAGATGATGAGGATGTGTCTGAAGAACTTGATCTATCATCGCAATAGATGAACAGAGTTTTTGTGTTTAAAACAAATTTAGACTTAAATGCTAAGTTCCCACCAATTAGACTGTCTGTCTTCAGAGCGTCTTTTGTTAATGTAACTGGAGTCACCAATCTGAAGATAGCTTTATTTTGCCATTCTTTTGGCACAGAATGAGGGGGCTGATTCCATTTCTGTGAACATATATCAGCAGCCAGTGTTAGAAAAGTGACAGCTTAAATCGAAAGTCGTATTCTGAATAGTTTCAAGCGACTCGTGCTGCATTTTTCGGTTCTTGGAACTGTCACCTCACAAGGCTCCCTTTGTTTGTCTGTCTTTGTCTGGCTTCCTAAGATTTTTTGAACCTTTTTGTCAGAGTTCTGGAAAAAAATATTCACCTGTTCAACTACATTTTAAAAAACTCTGCTTCCTGCTGAGGTGGCCAGTTCAGTGTTTTAGCTTGAAAATAAATGTATTAGTAATGGAAAATGCAGAAATAATAGAAAATGCTGTCGCATCCAGAACCACAGTGGAGGCTGAATGCTTCAGCAGGACTTTTATCATAAAGGCAGGAGCTCCAGCCAGCCATTGTCGCTCATTTTGCCTGACTTTCCAAGCCCCACAGAATATTTTTTACTATGACTATGCAAACACGACTATGAACATATCAAATGAAAGATCAAAGTCTCTTCTTTCATCTGGAAAATAAAGTGGTCCTACCATGTTCCGTCCCGGAGTTATTGGCCATTGAAGAGAGGCATATTTCAATGTCCGGGTTGGCAGTGGTCGTTTGGGTTAGAAAAAACATCTTTAGTCATCAATGGCATTGGGTGAGTTTGCTTTTCAAAGGCTTGTCAACAATTTCAGCATATAGTAATATATAAGCACTAAAGGGGACAGAACTCTGAATATTAGAAAGATGAATATTTAACGTCTCAAAAGGTCAAACCAACCAAATCCAGCTGTTTAAACCCCCCCCCCCCCCCCCCCCCCCTCAGTCAGTGAGAGGCTGCGACGAGAGAAACAAGTGATGCATACTAATTGCACATGTGCTGCTACTGTGTGATTGTGTGAAAATGAGAAAAAGCTCCAAAGATAGCGAAAATAATTTCCATCTGCAGCGATAAAATCTGTTAATTTGTCTGTCCCGGGCCGCACTCAGTATATGAGCTCCCTGAAGGCCCTCTGGAGTGAGGTAACGCACTCGGCTGCACTACTCACTCACACTCGCCAGATGCTTGCTTGAGTTGATGTACTTGTCATAGTCAAGTACTAATCCCCCTCACTGCGTTATTGCTGCTGACACAGGCTTTGGCCAGCAGGCCCACATTTCATGTAAAGAAGACATCAGCAGACGCACAAGTGCAGACAACCAGTGCACAATTATTAACCATCAATTTTTATCGTTTGTATTGATTGCACTCATTTTGTGCATGTAAAACAACCCGACATTTTCATAGGGCATCACTGAGTTAAACTGGTGAGCATCCCTGTGAACAGGTTCACTGCAGAGCACAAGTTTAAAGGAAAAGTGCCTGTTATGTGTGAAGAGGGATAGAGCCCTTGTTCTGCCCCCATCGTCTCTTTCTTTCAGCTTGCAAAATGTGGAAAAAAATAATGCACCGTGAGTCCAAGTGTAAAGAAAAGTGCCAGAAACGTTGAACCAGGAACAAACATGAAAATCCACGGCTCCATTCGCCATCTTAAAGCTTAGCCTGGCACAGGCTCACTTTGACACCAGGAAATGCATTGAGGAAGTCTGCGCACAAAACCTAATTCCAAATCAACTCCGACAATGGCAGAGTTTCAGTTTCCGGCGGGGTGGACAGAATCCTTCATTCCATCAAGCAGTGCAGTCTCCTGCGTCAGTGTTGTTGTGTTGTGTTCATGCTCTGACTCACTATGACTTCACCCAGGCCTCTTCTTGAAACAGTTGTGCAAATGAGCCGTGCCAAAGCTTTTATTTTGGACCATGTGCGCTCTTACACCTTTACAGTGCAACAGTGTGAAGAGCGGATCAAATCAGAGTGCATGCAATGTGACCTCTCACCCCTACCCATGACTCACTGCAGCCACGCTCGCTGCCTTATCTGATTGGTCCGTCTGGCATGCTAATCGTTTCCAGAACCCAAACTGAGCCACCAAAATCTGGATGGATGGGGAGGGTGTGTGAGTGCAGACAAATCTGTGCCTGTTGCAACACAGACCATGACATTGAATGATTTTAGGATTTAAACAAATATACATGAGGTGTTTCATACCAGTGTGGCATTCCCACACCAAAAGTTCAGTTAAAAGTATTAACCACATGAGGCTGAGGCTTTCCAATGGGTGTGTAATCAGGATTTAAAGGCTGCATGATATCAGAGAAATGTTGCAATACGGCCATTTTTCTCATGCGTATTGTGAAATGAACAATAAAGGAATTCTGTTCGGGAGAATGAATCATACTAAAAGGTTTTTTTGAGCACGACCACTGCATAAATCTTAGTTTGTTAGGTATACATAGGTTGCAGCTCGTTACCGGTTGTGGTCCTTATCGACCACAATCCTCGTGTGTTCTTGTCCCGTATGGACAACCACAACCAGAAAGTAATGAGATGGGCTTTGATTGCATAGGACTACAATCTTGAAATTCATCACAATAAAGGTTCAGATAATGTAATAGCAGACACACGCTCTAGATTATGGGAACCTGCTCTGTGAATCTTCTCAGGGGATGGGTTTTATCTCAAAGGGAGGGGTATCACCGCCCCCACAATGTCATCACTATTGTGCAAACTGACTTTGTAAGTTACAGATGGTGATCTCCAGCTCGGGAGTGGCTCCAGGCAGGAAGGGTGTGGACTACGCCAACATGTTCCAGTTGTATCAGCCTGCTGATTGGTGGATGAGGGCTGGGAGAAGCAACACCAATCAAAGGGAACACTCCTTGAGTGTCAGTCATGGGCGGCTGATTTCAAATCTACACCTTGCCACCGTGTGTACTATGCCGTTGCTTGGTCCAACTGTTCTCATAGTTTGGAAAGTTTTACAACTTATTGTGAAACTGGGCTTGGAGGTCAGATTCAACATTGATTCTATTCCGTTTACAGTGAGTTGAGTTGAGCTAATTATTCCACCATCGAGAGAGGACTCCTTAGTTTAGTTTATCTTATTTTGAGCAGCAACCACTGCCCAAGTCTTAGTTCATTTGGTTCCTTTTGTTGTCACTTAAAGATTGAATTGGGGTTAATAAACAATTTTACTAAACCAATTAAAAACTGGTTTTATGTTTGTTCCCTTTCCTCCCTCAATTAACAAAAAAGGAAACACCATCAAAGAGCAATAAACAAACAAAAGGTCAGAATTTGATGGTTTGGACATGTCCAGAGGAGAGACAGGGACTATATCGGTAGAAGGATGCTGAGGATGGAACTGCCAGGGAACAGGGCTAGAGGACGACCCAGGAGAAGATACATGGACGTAGTGAGGGAGGACATGAGAGTGGCTGGTGTTGGGGAGGACGATGCAAAGGACAGGGTGAAGTGGAGAATGTTGGACGAGAAAGATGTAAATCAACAAAATAATTAACATCCTGTGATCCGATTTTTGTGTTATGTTATAAAAAGTGGCCCAAAGGCATTTTATGAAGAAAAGACAAATACTTGTCCAGTGTTATGAGGATCAGAAGACAGCACATCATATTTAAAAATAAACTTTAATTTATTTATGACTTTAATTGTGACTGTCTCATGCACTCTATGTATCCATGCTATACATCAAAGAAGCACTCAGGACCAACCGAGGCTTTGCATTGAATGCCTGCAGTGTGTTACAACTGAGATGGCCATGAAGTCACTCTTAAACAGCACCGCAAGCAGCTCATCTTCACACGGTCTCTCCAGCTCTCTCTGACACACACAGACACACACTCCCTCCACTGCTCAGTGCATCAGCATCAGGAATTCTATGCTGCTCAGCTATGGAGGTACCTGGCTGTCCCATGGTGTGCGGAGACACACACACACACACACATCAGAAGCATCACAATGTGGTTAGTGTAGCTAATACTCTCATCTGTCTCCCACAAACACACACAGCAGCCTGATAATTACAGAGAAGAGAAATACCAGTCTTTATTGCACCCTGCAGTTTAACCCCTTCTAATCCCCTCAAAGTGCCGGAGCTTCATGGTCAATTCACACACTTTCATGCCTTTTCTTCTCTCTGCCTGTAGCTTCCGGAATAATCCCCACTACAGCTGTGGCACAGCATCAGAAGCGGGTCTAATAGGATCTTCATGCACAGTGACATGGATATGAAATGCATACATGAGACTAGGTGACAACATGTAATATGAATGCGGATCCCATCTAACGGGTAATGTCTGTGCAGGTTCTCAGTCATCCAGGTCGAGGTAAATACCGAAGAGCAAAAAAAGAAGAGTCAACTGGACTTGTTCAAGTTTGATTGAAGACGTTTCACCTTCATCCAAGAGGCTTCTTCAGTTCTGAGAGACTGGTAGAGAGTTCAGATACTTATACTCCTGTTGGAGCAGAACACAAAGAAGGGACCGAAACCACCAAGGCAATAAGATGCCCAAGGAGCCATTAGCATCCCTAAGGTGAAGGGTTGTTCGCTATTTACTTACAGTAGACGTATTTTCAAAAAAATGTAAAATATACATTCAATTCACTCACCAAAAATCAGTCATAAAGGGGCCCGATATGCACTATCAAGTAAAATGTCTTCTGGATCTGATCCAGAATGAGGTCAGGAAAAAATGTAAACTATTGAGGGTTGCTATGGTGACTCTTGCTGCAGGTTGATTTCTGGCCCTGCACAGCTGCGGAAACATCGTTGAACTGAACGAGACGCACCTGTTACACATCTCACCTAATCAGCTCCTGCCTCTTTGAACCCGACTCTCTGGCCGGTTCTCTGCCAGAACATCCTCTCTGTTTTCTCCGTATTTTCAAGCTCTCTTGTTCTTTGTCATCCCGTATTCCCTAGTTTGGCATCTTGTTAAGATAGTTAATTCCTCAACTCAAACAAGAAACGCATTTGTTACCTTAAGAAGGGCGTCAGGGAGACACAGTGGATACTGAATTTCAGGAGAATCATCCACTGGAGATGTTGGACTAAAATCACCCACCTCCCTCCAGAAGCTTTACTCCCCAGAGAGATATTGACTGTACCATCGCCTAATTTGGTGCAAAATCATTTTACTTCCAAAGCACTCACGTGCCACACGTTTTATGTGCTTAATTATGAAAGGATGCTAAAACACCTGCTGTTGTGTCCTTGAGCAAAACCTGAAAGCTACACTTCTCACAAAGAGAGCCAGGAGACACACAAGGATGCATCACATATGGCTCTCTGCTCCAATTTCTCAATGACAGGCCCAACCCTCTTGTCATGCAGATTTGTGTTTGGCACTCCACCAAATGTGATGCGTGTGCGTCTGTGCGCGTGTGTCATTGTGACATCATTGTACTTGCTGACTAAGCATTTGTACACCGACTGCCATTTGTGTAATTTCACAGCAAGTGTGCTGATGAAGGACATGCTAGCGCTGCCAGGATGGCATTTAAAGCATGAGCCTGATGGCATTGTCTGTTGAGCTTGTGTTTTCACCATGAAACACTAATCACTGATATGTTGTTTTGTTTATGAATTCCTTTGATTTGCTTTTTTTACAAATACGAAAGGGGAATTTTGATCGGACTCCTCTTGAACTTTGGTGTTATGTTCACAGACTTGTGAACAACTAAACTTTTCTTTTCACAACAGGACTGACCAAACATTTGTGCAACATTTGTATCACCAATTCAAGATAAATAGGAATAGTGAGCTCGTTGTGTCATAATGAAAGTTGTGACTTTTAACATTCTAAGAACTAAATACCATTTCTTTGAAAACTTATCTCAAATAACTGTTTTTGACTGAGAATTATTGGAAACTCTTACATGAATGCATGACTTTTGAATTTTATCTCTCTCCATCCATCCATCCGTCAAACCCTTCCCTTAGCTCTAATATTAGAATTTCTTCATATTGTTCCAAACACAAAATAATGTTGACACTCAATCCTTTTTATGTGGCAGTTTCATAAACATAACAATTACCCACAGCCTCCAGCAGCAGGCTTGCCTTGGTCACCCCTTTCGCCCTGCTACTCGGGGCCTGGTGCTTTATTGATGATGTCAAGTATAAGAGTGTCAAATATAAGAGTGTCAAATTTAAGCGCTGGACATATTCCACCCGCATGAATCCTAGTTTATTCTATGTGAGTCATTACTTTGAAGGTATTCGTATAGGGGTGTCAAATTATGGCGTTAATTGCAATTAATTAATTACAGTCATATTTAGCGCGTTGTGTTTTTAAATCTCGTTAATCTCATTTTTAATCTCTAATTTTGTTGTTTCTGTATTGCTTTTTTATAAAATCTTTTTCTATGCATTGGGCTTTTTGTGCTTGAGTTGTTGGGGGTGGAATAGTCAGTGATCCCCTGAAGTGGCCATTGATTGGCTGTCATTGTGCTTGAGATTGTTTAGCACAAGCTGATAGGCTCCCATTGTAGTTGGGAGGGACAAGGTGAGGAGCAGAGAGGAACACAAAGCATCCAGTCGTGAGTGCGGCCACAGCTAATGTCAGCAGCGAGTACATTAGCAACTTAGCGAGTAAAGCTCTTCAGCAAACTAAACTGGAGGAGACACCCCACGTTTGGTCAGAGTAGCTGCTACATTCTCTGTAACCTACTAGAAGTGATTGATTGATGCTCTTCCAGCACTTTTTTTTGTGATGAACAATCTTATTATTGATATTGATATAACTTAGAGCTCTGTGATTGATGGGTCTGTATTATTTTACATTTGAAGCAGAGGAAAAGCAACAAGTTCAGTGTTCAATACTTTTATTGCTCGGGAAAGTGTTCTTACTGTTTTTTGACGTGTTAAATTACAGCTCTTTATAAGGACCTGATGTTTTATTTTATTTTCTAATTATTTGGAGATTGACAACAGAAGACAGCAATATTCCCCCTGTTGGTCGAAACTAAATGTTGCAGGCAGCGCTGAGGACTAGTCGCAAATACAGCAGAGTCTAAATGGCTAGCACTGCATAAAAAGTCTTTCAAAAACAATAAATGACTTTGTGAAGGTTATTTTTGTTAGATATCAATCGTTTTATCTGCCACAATAATGTAATGAAGCTAAATGAAAATCCCTCAAGTTGAGGGCTTTTCTCAGCAATTTTTCAGTGAGATTAAAAAGGAGATTAATTAGATAAATAAATTACAGATAATTAATTAAACTCTCAAATTGGTTTAATCTCTTGACAGCAATAGGTACTGGCAGTTTCTTTAAACAATGAAAGAGTTAAAGAAGCCCGACATTTCCAGCATGTTTTACAAAGTAATCACTGGCCGAGACCAGCATCCATTGAAAGGTTACTCTGCCGTTGACCTGAGAAGATATACACCGTCACAAAGTGAACCACAATCTAATTCAAGTCATCAAAATCAGCAAAGGCAGCAAAGCCTTTGTGAGTCATCGGAGTCTCTTTCTAAAATCATTTCAAGTCATTTCCAGACATTACAAATCAATTCCTTTCCTTTCGTTCTGGAGTTATTGGCCGTTGAAGAGAGGCAGATTTCAATATTCAGGGTTGGCAGTGAATGTTTGGGTTATAAAAAATGTCTTTAGACATGAATGGCACTCAAATAGTTAATATATATATAAACTCATCAGCCATTTCATTCATGACAGTACTCTGTTGATCGGCTACTTTCTTCCTTTGCCATTTATACAGCTCGGTTAAGATGAGCAGATTTTTTCACATGCTGGGTTTCCCAGTGTTTCCAGATTTTGTTATCTTTGAATGTGATTGGGTGGGTGCAAATATTACTGTCAATACATTGCACTGCTTTTTCCTAATAGACTCTTCATCTTGTGTCAGAGTGAAACCTCTGCCAGTTCATCAAATTAAGAACGGAAGCTAAGATGTCTCAAATCCAAAGTCTCGCTTTGGATTCATCTTATCGTTCATTGGCCGACCTTCTCTATACACTTCCCCTGTGGCCTGCGGAATATCTACAGCCGCCACTGCACATAGCAGAAGTCAGACTTAAATCTGAAAGCATCGCAACAGATAAAAAAAACTAAAAACAGGAAGAAAGCAGAATTAATTTGACCTTGGATCAACACTAAATACAATGCGAAAGGGAGGATAGATGTAAAAGAATTTGAGAAATGGGAGGATATGCTGATTGAACTGCAGTCATAGAACCTCAGGAAAGATACACACACACAAACGCACACTCACTGATTATTTTGCTGCCTCAACTGGTTAGACAGCAGAAAACATAAGGCGGAAATTGGCCATTCGGGACGACACTCACAAGCTGTATGGTCTGCAGCAGCAGAAGAAAATGGGTTGCTGAAATTATTTTAATTGCTGAAAAAACAATGGCATAGTTATCCTTGCTCACACTGTGTTAGGAAATACCCCCCCCCCCCCCACCACCACCACCACCACCACCCCACCGCCCACCCCCACTCGCCATTCGTCTCACTCAAAGATACCAAATGCGGCTGCTAACGACAATCAGATAGCTCTTTGAAAGTTCTGTTTCCAACCTGGAAAGTGAGCGCTTGCGATCACTCGGCACGTAGAAAGTGGCTTCCACCTCTGTCTCGACGTTTACTTGTCACGTCTGTGCAGCAACGAAATGCCCCCCCTTCCTTACAAGAGAAACTATTTCAAGCCTCCGGTCCCGTTTTGATCTGCTCGGCCTTTCACAGCAGCGGCGGCTGCATCAAAGAGGACGGGCACTTAACAGCATCATAGTTTCATATCTCCCTCTGCATCTCTCCCTTTTGCTCGCATCCACCTTTTTTTTTCTTCCGTCTCTTCCTCTATTTCACTCTGACAGGAATGGCGGAGTTGCAAACATTTTGTCACCGCTTACCACAAAAAGAAGGGAAGAAAGAAACCAAGGAGAAATTGGCACATCCCCTGTGGTTCCAACAAGACTCACGGATAGTAAAGTGAGACGAGCGCAGATGAGACGATTTTGTTGGTGCCCCAATACGAATAAAAAAAAATATCTCTCATAAATGAGCGATCATAATGTACAGACCATGTTGTACAACCATTTTGCTTTATTATGTCCCGACATGTCTCACGTCTTTATAACACATTGACGTTTCTCTGATTCTGCTTTATAAAGATTTCATTCTAATACCAATCTTATTCATCTTTTGCCTTTATTCCTGGTGAACTCCTCTCCATCACTTGTCCACCTTGTCATCGCCTCTCATTCTGACGTCATCATGCCTCATCGTTGTGCCCCCCCAGTGACTGTTTGGCGCTTGTAATCTTACTGTGAGCATCATGAGCAAACTGCCAGTCAGCACGTCAAGCTGGCCCCCTGACTGGCTTCCATATTCAGTAAACAACAACAACTTGTGTTGCAGATGAAATGTTGCCTTGTAAATATTGACAGCTGGATATTGGAGAGCCGGGCCCATACAGCATTTGAGTGTAGTCACTGATGGCAGTGCGGATAAAACACACGTTTTAGATGCTATTTCAATGACATATTTTGATAACAGAGATTATCTCCGTGCGATTCTCAAAGGCTTAGAGTTATAACTGCTGAATGTTTTTCTTTTTTTTTGTGATTCGGCTGTCGTCTCTCCTCTTCTGTGTTGGAGGCAGGCGCACGCAGACCGACCACAGGGCGTATCATCGATCGTCTGCAGCGCTGAGCTCCACGAGGATCGGAGCTACTCGAGGGCTGAAAGGCGCAACAAACTGCACGCTCAATCTCTCTCTCTCTCTCTCTCTCTCTCTCTCTCTCTCTCTCTCTCTCTCTCTCTCTCTCTCTCTCTCTCACACACACACACACACACGGCATGATGATATTTTCATAAAACACTTGGAAGCTCCGGAATGAATGTTGATTTAAAGTAAAAAAAAAAAAAAAAAAGATCCATGAACAAATGGAGCTCTTCACTAAAATACTCTAATAATTATAATAATAATAATAATAAAGTTATACAGATTTCAGTTATGAGTAGGATGGATATATAAAATAAAATCTAGTACTGCATCCTGCACAGCCGATGATGGTAAATCCATTCCACAAATGATCACAAACACGCTTTCAGACTGTAGAAAGTAACTGGATTGGATATTAAAAATAAACATAAAAATGTTAAAGTAGCATCCTCAGAAATAAGAATGGAAGGAATGACAATTTCCTCTTAGAACAAACGAATAATTCAACATTCGCAGACTAATCTGGACAATTCTAGGTTCTAAGCAGAAGCTGCACCACTGGTGCAAGCCTTTGACTCACCTCTGGTGAAAACATCTGTAAACTGGTAAAAACATCTGTAAACTGATTGTCAGGGACTTTAACAGAAAGGAACTCAGACGGCGCGCGCTCAATGTGCCACCGGAGTCATGCGTAAAGTCGCTTTAGATGTGACGTGTCAGCCCGAGACTGAACACGCTCAGGGTTTCTGCCTTATCAACACAACCCAGCATCGTCGCTGCGTGACGAACACGCACACACTCACACGCACACGCACGCACGCACACACACGGGTGCGTCCTGAAGGCAGATAAGAAAGAAGGGTGAGGGGAGGGAGATGAGAGGAAACTCGGACAATGAAAGAGATGAGTTCCTCTCTCTCTCACACACACACACGCACGCGCACGCACATCCCTAAAGGAAGAAACACCAACACAGGTGCAATATAATGCACGCACACCTTTAAACTAAACGTGTTCACACACAGACAAATACTCACGCGCACGTAAATTATCTTGCGCCAGGGTATCATGCATAGCACACGCACGCGCACAGCGGGGGCAATGTTCAACTTCATGCGGTCTCCCGCGCGGAGGCAGCGGCGCGTCTTCAGTCCCAACGTCCAGCAAAGACATCATGAAAACACAACAGCCTCACCTCCTCGGTTCCGCGAGGCGACCTCTGATCAGGGCGCAAAGCGGCGGAGACTGGTGGCACATCTGAAATGCATCAAAAGGATGAAAGAGACGCAAACATTGAGCCTGCTCCGCCGTTCTGCATTCAAAACCTGCATCTCCTCCCCAGAGAAGTGCCAGAACTATTCACCTTCACAAACTTGGGCAGCACCATCATCAAAAAGGACAGATAATCTGCAAATCAGGCGTGTATCTGGCTGCTCACCCCCCCGTGCGTCTTGACGCAAACAAGAGAGAGAGAGACACATCGGGGTAAGCAGCGAAGGAGGACGAGGAAAGCAAAGGGCAAGGATTGCGAAGAGGAATGTCACCGAACACACAGTGAATGGAGAGGAAAAGACGAGCAGAGAGATGACGAACAATGATGAAAGAAAAAAAAGTTTGCATGTACGTACGGATCAGATCGTCCCTTCGCGTTCGTCCTGCTTGATTTTCAGGATGTTCCAAGTTGCAGCAGGAGACATTCCCGTTCAGGCATTAATCTCTGCAGCTCTGTGCGCGCCGGAGAGCTGCACGCAGCGTGAATGAGGGGAGAGCTGCGGTGAGATTCCGGCATCCCGTGGCATGGAAGCACAGAGGGAGAGAGGGGAGAGAGGGGAGAGAGGGAGTTTAGTGACACGAGTGCGCCGCACAGCGGCCAAAGCGCGCTTAGCGCTTCGCTCGACGCACGCCTCAGCCACAGTGCAAGCGCGGATGGCACCACCGGACCGGCTCTGGCTGTGGTGGGTTGGAGTGCAGCTTAATTGTGGTCCCGCTACTACTACTATGTTAAAGGTTGGAAGCTGATCCTTTGATATATTCCTGATAAAAAGGGGGATTGTAGGTTAGGTTGTTTGATTGCCTCTATTATCGGAATGTTCTCTTCACTCATCAATGTGTGTGTGTGCGTGCGTGTTCAATAACGTTTACTGCCGAAGGTCAGCTCCCTTGAAACTTAACAAATCATTTCTACTGGCCAGTGCTGGCTTTGTCTAGTACTTCACCAAAAAAAATATATATATATAAATATTTTTATTGTGCGTTGTGCAAGAGATTAAAATGGCAGACAATCCCTGGTAGCAAACATTCACTCATACATCCACAGAAGAGAAAATAAGATAATAAAAATAATAAATTAAGGGAGCATTGAGGAATTAATGTAATTTAAAGGGAGATGCACTCTTGAGTGTTCAGGTGCTTTGCTCGACTGCCGGATTGACAGCGCTTGTCTTTACCCTGGGCCCCTGCTCTGACCTTTGCAGTCCCTATGTGCATATTGAATGATGATGTTCCTTCCCATATTAGTGATGACTGGGGAGTTTTCATACAGGACAATGGCGCATCGGGTTCCTCCTCTCCACACGGAGACAGAGGATGTGGTTACACGGATGATACTCTGTTGCTCAAATTACTCCACGTGTGCATGTATCTGTTTAAGTTAGTGCATATCCTGCTGATTCCCATGGTCTTACACGGCAGAGTACGGCACTGGGAGGCTAAGAGTTCATTCCCCATTCGAAGAAGCTCCGAGTCAACCACATGTGTCCTGTTCTGCTTGAACAGCTGGAACCTTTATCCTTTAGAAGCAGCACTGTATTAAAGGGAACGCCAATAGTTGGCATTCCTAAATACTATTATTTAGTATTTAGGAACGCCAACTGTTTTTCCAAATTTAAATACAACCATAGACCTCTACTGTGTAAATTGTAAAGAATTGCTGTAAATTTACGACAGGATTTCATCATTATTTAACTTTTAAAAAAACAACAGTAACCTACTTTTAAAATAAATAAATCACGGCTCGTGATTCAGAATAATCATTGGCTTCCTGTTAGACTACAAATTAAATGTAAAATTATTCTACTCACTTTTAAAGATCTTAACAGCCAGTCCCCACCTTGCCTTACAGAGCTCATTATGCTATATTGCCCCCCTAGAGCCCTGCGGTCCCAAAATGCTGGCCTGCTCTTGCTTCCAAAAATGTAAAAAAGCAGACAGGGGGGCGGAGCTTTCAGTTATCAAGCTCCTTTATTGTGGAATCAGCTCCCTGATTCGGTTTGTGAGGCAGACACATCTCTATGTTCAAGAGTAGATTAAAGACTTTCCTTTTTAACAAAGTTTATAGTTAATCGATACAGTAATCAATATGCTGTCAAAGTCCAGGACTGGTGGCTTAACATCATGACACACTGAGCTCCTCCCTCTCACTCTGATTATTCATGTTATAAATATATGTGAGTAATCTCTCTCTCTTCCCTGTAGTCTTGTGCTCTCTCTCCCTCTGTTTGTCCCTCTTTCTGTCTCTCAGTCTGCAGGTCCTTCTGTCCTTGGTGCTGCAAAACCTGGACCTGTGGCTGTTAACTCGGATATCCTTATTGCTAGCATTAGCTACATTATGTTTTTGACTCTCTCCGCCTCTCTCAAAACAACCGGTCAAGACAGATGGCCGTTCCACTCTGAGTCTCAGGTTCTGTCCAAGGTTTCTGCATAATAAAAAGGAAGTTTTTCCTTGCCTCCGTTGCGAAAGTGCTTTCTCTTGTGGGTCAAGTTGGGTTCTGTCTTTCCCTGTAATCCCTGTAAAGTGCCTCTGGCACTGGATATGGAAAATAAAATTGAATTGTTTTCCTTATCTTATCTATGAAGATTTCCTAAATTACTTCTATCTTCCTATATTTCATTTCTTTAGATCTTAAATTCATTGTATTTCACTGCATTTTCTTCCAAAATCTGAATAACTGTACAGAAGCTGGCGCCATTTCTTATATTTTCTCTAAAAGCCATATTTCTGCCTAAGACCAGATTAACTTTGTTGGAGTCTACTTGCCTTTCATGCATTTCCACTGGAAAAAAACAACCTGGTACAAGGTGCTACTTTTTAAGTACAATTTCTGCTACCATTTCATGTTTGGAGCAAGGAACTTTTTTATTTTATTTTACTACAAACCACAGATATTTTCACAGGAAGTGAAATATGAATTTGCTTTTGTGAAGTACCATGCGCAATGCTAATCAGGTAGAGTTGGCAGGTTAACATCAAAACTCGTATTTGCAAAACTTTAAAACCCACCATAATCCTGACTAAACAGTGCTATTTATTCATCTCATATTTGTTTCCAAAAAAACTGATCACAGAGGACACATCACTTCCTGAGCATCAAAGAAAGAAGAGCAGGCGTTTAGTGCTTAGAACTGCATATGCAAAAGCTGCCAATAGCTGAATTATTAAAAGTAGCAGAGCAAACATTTCTTTAGAAATGTTGTTGCTTTTTCATTTTTTAAGTGTACATTTTTAAGCAGGCAAAGGAGCTCTGCTCCTGACACAGATGTGTGTGTGTGGCTGAGCATGGTTAAACGTCTTATTGGTCAGCTTCTCCATTGCTCTCTTTCTTGCTCTTATTTTCAAATTCATTTGTCTCTGGCACCTTCCCAAAGAGCCTCGATTAATGTTGTCAATTTCATCCCATAAACACCGACTGATGCCAAATCATAATTAAAATCTCCAAAGAGCGGCATCTAGAAAAGAAACTAAATATATGCGTGTTTTTGTCCATTTCTTTTTGCTTTCAGACACAAATCAAATCAATGTTATTAACATTATTTCTTAAGATTTGAGCTCTCTGCATGATTTTGTTTAGACAATGCTCTTTTCATTTGGCTGAAGTTCATTTTATGTCATTTAAATTGTTCCGTGTGTTATTTTTCTTTTTGTTATATTCTCTTCATTTCTGGTTTTCATCAGTGGAAAAAAAAATCAATTCTGTCATCGTTTTGTTGGACTTGACTGCAGCCAAATTAGAAAGATGAAGAGAATAGATAATGGAAAATGCATGACCAGGAGGGAAGGAGAGATGGCAAGATGCTGGTAATCAAAGGAATGAAGGGAACGAGTAACAGAGAGTGGGTGGTAGGGAAAGCTATTAGTGCAGCAGCTTAAAGGACGCTCTGGCTTGATGCATTTGTTTTGTCCCTGCTTGATCTGTTGGACACATGACGCACACCTATATGTACCCTGCTCACATACAACCTCACACAGGGCTGCGAGTTGGGACTTTGGAGCTTCATCCTTTTGTCTCCTCTGGATGCATCTGTAATTGCAGCACAGCCCGCTGGACAGGCAGCTAAAGCAACAACTAGCAGAGCTTTCAGGCATTGTAACTGTGCTTGTGTAAGTGTTGCGGTGTCGAATGAGAGACAACGCCACCCTGAAAATTTCACCCAGAGACTCAATGGTTACAAAAGGTCACGCAAGTGTAGTTAATTGGGCAGAGACATGGCTCCAGGTGTAAAGAAAACAGTTTATGCACAATCAAACTCTATAATATGATTAAAAGGAGACCTTGTCAGTGCTGGAGCCTGCAGGTGGGCCGAATGCTACGGAGGTGTGATTTCAATGAAACAGCATACTTCTTGAACCCCCTGAAAGGAGCCAACAGGTGGTGTAACGCAAGTATAGGCGGCAAACAATGTAGAGCAGCAGAAGCACTTTATAGGCTGAGTGGGAGATGGGAAATTGCCCCAGCTTAAATAGTCCACCACTTTGGGAGGTGTGCTGACAGTGAGACTGAGGCCTGTCATGTGATTATTGTGTGGACTTAAGTTCTCTATTGAACGAGTTTACAGGCTTTGCTCCATTTTGCCCTAATTTGACAGCTTTACCGTGTGGACCACAAACTGCAACGTCCATCATCAAGACCAATGTTGTGTCGTAATAGGGAAAATTGCCTCGCCAAATGTAAAAAAGAGCTTAATATAACCTTTGAAAAAGGAAAAGTGGTTCCTTTGGACAGTTTCCCATTCAGGGAAAAACTAAAGGTAGATTCTAGTGGGATTTGATATGAAATATAACTTTCTGAACAATAATGCATATTATGATGATCACAACTGGAAGATAATTATTACGGCATTTGCATACCTTAACTGTTTCAGGATGAAGATAAGGCTTCACTGCTCATGCAGCACAGCTATTGCACACTGGCTATGAAAAGTAGAACATTTGTCAGGTAATTATAATACAAATAATTGTTGCACCATTTGGCGACTGCGGATAGGATGCTTTTCAGAAAAAAAAAGGTATGTGGATGACACAGCAGAGGCGCACAGAAATGATCATAATTGCCTGCAGAGAACCTGTCAGTTTGTATTTTGTATAAAGTTTCTCAGCGTCTCATTGACCGCAGGGACTCCAACATCTGCAATTACAGTATCTTTCAGGATGGATTCATCTTTAACTAAACGATCCCCCACCCCCCCCCCCCCTTCCTTCTGATCTGGACCAATTTGGAATGGCGAGGCGATAGTTATCTAAATGCAAAGTGATTCTGTAATAGCACTCACAGAGGAGGCGTAAATGACCAGAGACCTAGAAATGGAGGGGTGTGAGATGTGTCGAAGGAGGGGTATCAGTAAGAGAGGTACAGAGAAAGGAGCGGTGGAAGAGGAAAGGGAGGAACTAGCGTTCTTACAGTGTTATGTTGGAGATTTTAGTAATGCATGCAAAGGGCACCAACCTGCAAGAATATAAACAATAAACTCATATAGTCTAAAACAGCATTGTAATCCTCTGGCTATACATTATATTGTCATTTTGTATTCATTAATATTTATTGCATTATTAATTTTTTTGCAATTTAAGATGGACTCAATACCTCTGTCCTGGGTTTTGCACACATTGGGTGTGTCAAGGTTTTTGCAGGAGACCTTTACCAGTGTTCAGTGTTGCCTTTGATGTTTTTGGACCTGGTAGGGGAGCGTTGTAAAATGTGGACCTGTCAGCGTGGGGCTTTGCTCCATCTCTCTATGCCCAACTCTCCTGAGACTGAGTGATGTCTTTCGCTATTGTTTTAATGAGTAACTGCTCAGGGAATTTGTGGGTCATGGTGTGCTCTCCGTTGCTCCACTTGTAGAGAGCCATACATTTGTCTGAGTCCCTTCTCTCTCTTTTTTTTTTGTTTTACAATTGAATGTTTCACAATTCCAAACCATCTTTCAACATGGAATCCAGTTTGTGTCCCTGGTTTTGCTTGGCCCAAAGTTTTTGTCTTCCATGTCAGATGTGTGCCTTTTTAGATTGCCCAACAGCAGACCACTCCAAAGAGGGGAAAATGCCAAGGTATTTTTCAAAAAAGGAGATCCACAATAGCCAGACAGAAGTATGGGTTCTCCTCACAATTTGGGGTGTCTTTATCTAGTACTGCACAGTATTGAGCACTGTAGTCATTGAGGTACTGTTTTGGAGTCTGTCAAATGCAAATGTTGCAAAATCTTTCAAACCTCTGTCGGTGGGTTTTTCTCCCAATTGACTGAGCAACTCTTTAAAGCACGGGTAGCACTGTAAACATTCTGAGAGCCCGCCATGCCTTTGGTTTTGAAAAAATGGCAAAAGCCCTGTCCAAAAAGCTGACAATTGCTCTCCTTGTTGAATGACAGAAGAACGCTTTGGGGTAGTGCCCAGCTGTAATCTGTTTCAACTTGATGTGCTTTTGGTCTGACCAGCAACACTACCTGTAGCATCTTGGTGTAAGGTCCGTGGGGTCTTCTTTGCCTATTCCTGGTTCAGTATACATGTGTACATCAAAAGGGTCAACTTGAAAGTGCTGTATGCACCCTGGCATCTTTTTAAATGTACTATTGCATTCCTTCATAATATTCTGAGTGAGGTATATCTCCATTAATTATTTTCCCTTTTCTAACCTCTGAACTGGTCACTTTTAGTACATTTTTGTTCAGACTTCGGGTTATGTTTCTAGAAATCAGTTCAATAACAGGTGTGTTTTTAAGTTGCAGCTCATGATTTAAGAGGATTTGGAGTTTTTAAACTACCTCAAGTTCGAACCACGCTCAAAAGTTTTATTTGTCTGTACGTGGGGTAAAACTTTGGAACAGTCTGGATACACACCATAAGCAATGTCAAAGTATTCATCAATTTAAGCTAGTATATAGACATCTGGTTTACTCACAATATTCAAATAGAGGGTCTTGAAGGTAAATCTGTCACTTGTATCAGTGCTTATTGTTTCCATTACCATTGTTGGTATATGTTTATTACCATTGCTGGTATTTGTTTATTATTAATGTTGACATGACTGTTGGCATCATCTGTTACCTGTGGTAACACCATAATGAAAAATAAATAAATAAATATATTATTTTGTAATTTGTCTAATTTCATCCAATGTTTTGTTGTATTTTCAAAATCATACAGTGCATATAGTTGTTGTTGATATGATTTGTAGTTTGAAATAGAGGAACTTATGTTTATATATTATGATAAATAGGGGTGGGATTAAATACGTTTTCTTCTTCCCACTCCGTTTCAGGCTGAATTGACATATTACTTATTACTTATTGTTTAAATGTGGCTTGTGCGATGTGTCACGGTTTGTTTTGTTTTGTTTGCTTTTGTCATTGCTTGAAATAAATAAATACCTAACCTAAGAAATACCTAAAGTTTACTGTAGAATAGTTTGCTCACTCCTGCACGTAATGCTCTTGCAATTCTCCCTCTTATTGGGTTTGCAGCTGGTCTGAATTTTCTTTCATCTTGTTATGTGGGTCATTTTTCCTTTTTGGAGCACAGATATCTTAACCAGGGCATCTCCCACTGGCTTGCTTTTCATTTTAAAGATGAATTTTGCATTGCAAGGAGGGAATGAACAGACTGCATTGAGACTTCAATATGGGCTATTAATTTTCCGACTGAAGACATTTGATGTGCTGGCTCTTGATGGCAAGGGTACAACAAGGTTTTTATTGTACAATACATTGGTCCAGTTTTGTATACAACTGGTAATTTTCTTCAGTGACGTTTGTCTAATGTCTTTCCATGCTCAGGTTGGCCTTCTCTCTGCAATGGCACCTGTTCTTTTTCTTCTTCACCAGTCTCTCATGTTTCCATGGGATTCTTCTTCCTGTACTTTCTCATCTGTGTCCTAATCGGATTTCTGTTGGACATCTTGAATTGTGCTAAGTGACGTGTTCTCTGTCTCACTGTCCTTCATTGCCTCACTATGCCTCATTAATGGCTCCTCAGTCTTATAAACTTTGATTCTTCTACATTCATCAAAGCGAAGCTATTGAATTTTATCAAATAATAATTCCTTAAAATCATGATAAATATTCAAATATCAAACCAAGTGTTCAAGTAAGATCAGCAGGAACCAGTTGATGGTTGGACAAACTTTGATTATTCTACAGAGCATAACAGTGAAGTTATTTGGTTATTTGCAGTAAATTTGGTGACACTACAGTGTCTAAAAGTGAAGTTCTTGAATATCTGTGTGGTGTCTCTCTTCACTGTTGCAGCAGTTTTGCCATTTGCAGACAGACCTTTGGCGCTTGTTTCACAGCCAGCTGCATGTAGACACCGATGTTAGTTCTGCTAAAACACAAAAAATATAGCCAGTTCTTGAAACACATTTAATAAACCTAGCCCCCATTTGTCAAAACCATAAACCCTCCTGGGCAGGCTCCTGGAATTGTTGCACAAATGAATCCCTTCTCCCAATTTGGCTACGTCATTTGCCCCCAGGTCCTCTTTCTGAATTATCCCTATTTAATTATTCCTCCCTATTTTTCTAATTTCTAGTCACCAAGAGAAGAGAAGAGAAGTACTGGCAAATGTGTTATTAATTGCTCTGATGTGAATTACATTTGAGCATCATGGCCACCCCCCAACCCCATCCGACAATCACTTTTCAATTAATAACAGTCAGTCAGGCCTCACCTCCAGATATGCTAGCGAGATGATTGGCCTGCCAGTCAGAGCAGCTGGGAAGCATTTGCAATTTGTCATTAGCTTCCTCTCCCTTCACAGTCGCTCAATTTAGTTTCTGTCATGCAATGTTTTTATCTTGTTTTCTATTTCTCTCCTTCGTCATTGCCTGGCAGAAACTTTCAGGGTTCGACGTTAACGGCTGGCGACTGCACTCACACATATGGGCAATTTAGTGTCACCAATTCACCTAAGCTGCATGTTTTTGGTGGCGGGAGGAAGCCGGAGAACCCGGAGAGAACCCACGCAGACACGGGAAGAACATGCAAACTCCTTACAAAAAGGCCACAAGTCAGATTCGAACCCGCGACCTCCTTGCTGTGAGGCAACAACGCTTATCACTGCACCCACGACCAACTATTATCCAATTATTTATCAAATTCGTCGTGCATTTTAACAAAATATGTTGATCGGACGTGAAAAGGGCATCATAACTGGGTGCACCATCTGCCCTTGCCATGAACATTGTAGTCAAGGTATCTGAAACAGGGTGCAGAGGTCCTCTGTTCAAGCCTGGCATTCGGCAGCCTCCCATCAGAGCTTCTATGGATGATCTCACTGTCACCACAACATTGGTGCCCAGTGGGAGATGGATACTCCAGGGCCTGGAAAAGCTCATCTCCTGGGCAAGAATGAGCTTCAAACCAACTAAATCCAGGGCCATGGTGTTGACGAACGGAGAAGTGGTAAACAAGTTGCTCTTCTTGGTGGGTGGCACGGCATTTCCATCAATGGCCGAGAAATTGGTCAAGAGCTTGGGTAAGGTAACACACGGCGTGAGTGTGTGCGTGGGTTCATTGGCAGATTGAGGTGAAACCACACACACCGTATTAGTTCAGATCTGTAAAGATGTTTGTCTTGGTGCAACAAGAAGATGAGGGAGAAAGTTTAAAATAAAGCCTCTATGATTCAAAACATTTTTTATTATGTCCTGAGATTATTGGCGTCATTGCGCTGTGTGTAGAGACACTCTCCAGCTCTGTCTCCTGCATGAGTCAAAGAATAAGAGCAGAGTGCATAAAGTTTATTTTTTGTTTTAATGTTCCAGCGAAAATTGCCAAAAATGTTTTTGAGTGTGCTGAAACGTCACCTCACGGGTTACCATGGTAGCGTGTATGCACACTTACTTGCTATGAACATACTTTTGCTTTCGGGATGAGAGCGTTTCAAATACTGGCACAGATATTTCACTGCCTTAACTTATGGGAAAAGGGTCTAATATGGGACCTTTCGTCAAATATCACATGGAGAATGTATTTTATTTGTTCTTTCCTTCCTTTCTTTCTTCCTACAAAGTACAGTTCATGTCAAACAGAATACTCTGTTTGCTCTAACATCTGTGATGTATTCTGTAAGAGGATGCAATCTCTGAGAGCTTTCAACAATCATTCTTGATGAATGTGTTCTTCCAAAAGGTGTATTATTTTTCTGCCAATACTTGGAATTGTGTGACTTGTTATTGTGTGACAGAAAGTGGTTTGGAAGTGTCCTTCAAAGCCATTTTATTAAATACTGCATCCTCCCCCGTGGTGCTCGGTTTTGTCTGTGTCTCATCTGATGCTTCAAAGTGAAGTTCCTGCAGGAATTTCAGCAGTTAGGCCTTTTGATCAAGGTGTCAAAGGTTACCAGGCTTTTTGGTGCATTGTATTAAGAAAATCAATGCTTGGTTAGCTACAGGGGGCCGAGGCCAATTCCCTTTTTTTTTTTTTGCTTGTTTTTTTATTTATTGATCCACACTTCCATCACTGAAGCAGCTGTAGTTCCATTTGCTTTGTGTAGCAAAGCAAATGTATGTTTCTGTTGTAACGTAAATAGAAGTTTATTGTATTCTATTAAAATGAACACAAACCCGAGATTATGAAGCTCATTGTACTACTGGCATATTCTTTTCTGCCATTGAGAAAAGCTTTCATGTTATTTTTCAAAGCAATCAAAATTCTCTGCACAAATACGAAGTTGCTGCTCTCAGCTTTTCTGCTGTAGTTCTACAACTGGAGTCAGCAGCGGCATCTGAGCTAGGGAACATTTTCGACATGTAGTTATCCCACCAGACACAGTTGGGAAATCGATTTTGCCCCGATCCAAGACAGGAAATAACAAGGAGACAAATCAATTTGTGTTTTCTGTTTATTGGAACAATTTTCCCCTTTTTCAGTCGTGACTCTGAGTTCATGAAGGAGGTGACCAAGTTCTGTCATAAAACTTTATTCAACAAAGTCTTATGACAATGTAATACATTCATTAATGCACTTGATAACTTCAGTTTTTTTGTTGTCTGCATCTTTGTTGGTGAATGTCCAAATAAGCATGTTGCAAAATGACAGTCAGTTGATAAACACACATGTGAAAGGGATCATTAAGCTTGACAGAATAAATCAATTATCAGTATCAATAAACACACGGGTTCATTTCTGCACTCACAGGGCCATGAAAGCGATGGAAAGCAAACATGCGTCTTTCAGGAAGAGGCTACCTACAATGAAGGAGCAACAACCAGCCAACTTGGACGACACCTCGATCCTTTGCATCCTGATGCGGGATCGAGTCACTCCTGATGTTTGAAGATGCTTTTAGCTTTTAGTTTAGCTCAAGATAAACCTTAGCCAAAGGAAAACATTCCCATTCATGAAGGGTATAGTTACTTGAACCGTGTTCATCTCCGACACAAAGTTTTGGGCAAAAATCATTTCAACAGTTTTTTTATTAGTTATTTTATTCATATTAATTTATTTACTGCAAAAGACAGACATCAGTCAGTCACGTCAGACTGGTAATTCTGACACAGGAGCAGGAGAGGACAAATCTGAAATCCACTTTTGAATTGGGTGAGCTGAACACAGTCTTATCTTGAAAAAGGTTTGGAAATGCTCTGATTGGCAATCCAGACACCCTCTTCAGGTCCCCGGTGGAACACCAAGCACACAGCTGAGCTTATGAAAGCAAGAATGGGAGGAGGAATGAGAAAAGCCTCCGCCTATCTTCCTTTGGCTACACCACTCTGCTCTCGCTCTCTCTCTCTCTCTGTGTATGCTCACTTGTATTTCTTTATTAAAAGAAACATGTAGTGTTGGGGCATCCAAGTATGAAATTCAATTCTTATCCGCAAAACAGTGTTACTATCACGGCAACCAAGCAGTCCTGGTCAAGGCAAGCTCAGCTTATCTCGGCTCTGCTGCATGGGCACATACTGTACAAGGCGGGAGGGGACAGTATTAGGGAATGGGAGTGGAGCATAGAGGTGAGAGACACAGAGCAAGTACGTGTGTGAGAGAAAGAGAGAGAGAGAGGGGGGGGCTACTGTGTGATGAAGGCAGAGAAGGATTGGGGCAGTCAGCAGTAGGGCGACAGAGGATTTTAATTCGGCCACAAGCCTGTTCAGCCTCTTCTGCAATTTAACCAGGACGCGCTTGATTTGAGCCGGGGTTAGCATCCCGGCACGGCCCAGACAGTGTTTACAACTCTGAGCATCTTTCTTGGCTTTAAGTGTTTTTCTTCTGGTTTATTTGAAGAACTACAGTTCAGATTGTTTTACTGAGCTTTGAGTGGTCAAAGTGGAAAACGGTGTGAAGAATTAGAAAGTGCATGGCCCTGTGCCAGGCCACATCCTATATAGACGCTGATGAAGAGCCAAAGGGCTGCCCTGTCACCATGCATCAGATCATCTACTTTGATGTAAAAAGTGCAACTGTGCCAAACTGATTTGTAATCATCAAAGTCGCAGTGCACTTTTGTTTGATCTGAACCAAAATTACTGGTGCAAAACAAACAAAAATAAATAAACAAGGTAGGTGTGATAGTGCATTGTTTCAGGTGTCAGCTGTTCTCGTGGGATGGTCACATCTATCCAATGGCGTGGCTATACACTCGCATTGCCAGCCTTTCATCTCACTGCTGAATGTAAATTTTAATGTAATCACCTCCGCCGAGGCGGTGTTTATGTGAACGTGGTCATTTGTCCGTCCTTTAGCAAGAGAACTCAAAAGGTTCTGGATGGATGTCCATGAAATTTTCAGGAAATGTTATCTGGAACATAAAAAAAATATACCATTTTAACAAAGAATGGTGAAGAAATCTTCAGAGGAGCACACCTGTGTGGCTAATACTGCATTCACCAACAGAAAATTACATTCCGCTCTGAGTGACTTACCCTTAAATGTAAAGAAAAACAACAAAATGTATATTTATTATGGTAAATTTAAATGAGCAAATAGTACATTAAGAGATGTCTATAATGGTATCCTTATTATTTTGATAGCATTAAGTTTTATAATCAAAATGCTTCATGCCACCTTGTTAGTCTGGTTTCGCGAGAATCTGGAGCCCTCACCTGAGCCTATATTTTTGGGTGTTTTTTTTTTTTTGCTTCTGCTAATACATTTCTGGTCTGTACAGGTAATGGAAGTTACTCATACCAGTACGGTTACAGGTTTCTATTTTCATTTTTTGTGTACATATAATCATATAAGCGGGTCAATTTAGAAGGGCAAGTAGAAAGAGTTGATCACCTTTGGAAAGTGTCTGCTGTCTAAAGTTGGGCTACAATGGACTACTTGCGGTTGTGTTAATAATATCTTATATTGACATCCACATTTCCTAGTGCTTTGAAAACAAAGCTCTTCTAGACTGCACAGAACACCTAAAACTTGACCTAAATTAGGTCTGTATAGCATTTCCATCACATAAAGCACCCCCGAATGCAGACGAGGTCGTAGCCATGCAGGGTTCTGGGGGGAACTACTTTCACTTTCCCTACAGTTGAGAACCAGGTGATTTTCATTTGTCTTGAAAAGCTGCTGTATTTGTCACGCTTTGTCACGCTGCCTCCAGCCGGCTGTAGTTGCTGCCAGGCTGATAACATAAAGAAGCTAATGTTAGAACTCTTCTCCTTTCGTATTCATAGTCACTTTACCGTTAGATTTAGCATCACCTCGCCTCACCCTCAGTTCTGTATTACAAATGATGAGAGCGTTGCGTGAGGACAGGCTGCAGGCAGAATCTCTGCTCTAGAGACAAGAGTAAGGAAATCCGACATCAGAGCACAAATGATCAGTCGGTTATTTAACTCCTTTGATAAAATAGATAAAATATGACTCCTTGCTGCTGTTCACAATTCGATCATTAAAACACTAATATAAACATCACGATGACTTAGAAATAACAAAAAATAATATTTTATCTGAACCACACAGCTTGGCGGGTGGGGGGGGAGAAACTTAATCCTGAGCGGGAATATTTGCCATAATATAAAACAACTTGTTTAAGAGAAACACGTCAGAGATGCATCCAGACACACGAGGTAACTCTGCATCGGACTGAAGTGCAAAGTCTTCAACGTAAATAGAATGGTAAAGTTATAACGTTTAGGCAATTGGTCAAGGTTAGGAAAGGACTTTTTAAGTCTGTAACCCTAACCCTAGCCATGGACTATGGACTCACTCCTCCTCACTATAATATTTTGGGTTGAGAAGTTATTTGAAAAAGTATAAACTTTATTCAACCCTGGATAAATAGGCACACATATTGTGCCTATTGTCATGCAAATGTTGAGAGACATGGTTGAGTGATGGGCAACCACACTGTGGTGCACTGGGTGCAGTTTGGGGAGCAGTGCCTGGCTCAAGAGTTCCTCTCCAGCTACCAGGCCACACTGCATACTAAGGTCTATGCTGGACTTGAACCGATTAAGTGAAGTCCCTGCAGGCTGAGCTACAGCTATGACAAATGTTCTTGATGTGTATGGGTCTCCACAGTGAAATGCTCTAATGAAGGAATATGGGGGGGGGAGACAAAGATAGCTAAATGTTTCCCAGAAACAATTGCAATATAACCATTGTTATATCTAACAACTGAAAGCAGTTTCACAACAAGCAATCGACATGACCCTCCCTCAGTTCAGTGATGGAGTAGAAGAAAGTCTGTACTTAGACAACTGCATAGTCTGCTTATGTTGAAAGGAGTCAATCCTGTGCTCAAAGTTACTTAAAGTACCGTATTTTCCGGATTATAAGTCGCGGTTTTTTTCATAGTTTGGTCGGGGGTGCGACTAATAAATCGGAGCGACTTATATATGCTTTTCTTTACAAAATCTGTGAGCGCAGAGACAGTAGCCTACACATTTCTATAACAGGTGTTACAGGGAACTCTGTGACCCGTCAGAATCTGTCGCGGTTTCTGGAGGTTCAGAGTTATCTGTCACACCTGTTATCTAAAAACACAAATTAGAAGGGCTGATTGAAAATGGCGCCGAAAAGAAAGTCATATTCCGCGGCTTACAAGCTTCAGATAGTGAAATATGGAGCCGAAAACGGCAATCGAGCAGCAGAAAGAAAGTTTGGAGTGAGCGAAAAACTTGTAAGGGACTGGCGAAAAGCGGAGGTTACGCTTACTGAAATGAAGAAAACAAAGAAAGCTAATCGCGGGCGACAAGCTAGGTGGCCGCAGTTGGAGGAACGAGTTCACGCATGGGTGCTTGAACAACGTGCTGCTGGGAGAGGTTTGTCAACGGTGCAGTTGCGTCTCCGCGCCCAAGTGGTTGCCAGGGAAGTGAATATAAACGGCTTTGCGGGAGGACCTTCTTGGTGTTACCGCTTCATGCAACGCAAACGCCTCTCTATCAGAGCTAGGACGACACTGTCCCAAAAACTGCCAGCGGACTTCCAAGCCAAGGTTGACAGTTTCCGCGCGTTCATTGAAAAGCATGTAAGTGATCACAACGTGACACCGGATCATATTATTAACATGGACGAGGTCCCCCTCACTTTTGACATCCCCATGGGCCGAAATGTTGCAGAGAAAGGGCAAAAAAGTGTGAATATCGTTACAACTGGTCATGAGAGATCACACTTCACAGTGGTGCTGGCATGTTGTGGAGACGGATCAAAACTGCCACCGATGGTCATTTTCAAACGAAAAACCATGCCAAAAATCCAATCCTCCTCAGTTGAAATCGCCGTGAATGAGAAAGGGTGGATTGATCAAGAAATGATGAACTTGTGGCTTACAAAGTGCTACAATAAGCGACCGGATGGCTTCTTTAGAGCACGCAAAGCTCTGCTTGTGATGGATAGCACGAGAGCGCACATCACACCACAGTTAAAAAATAAATTAAAATTTTTCAACTCCATACCTGCCATCATCCCTGGAGGCTTAACCAAAATACTCCAGCCACTTCATATCTCCGTGAATAGGAGTTTTAAGTCAGTTTTGCATAACCTGTGGGAGCAGTGGATGACGGATGGAGAGCACGGCTTCACGGCAACCGGGAGAATG
Organism: Brachionichthys hirsutus; assembly: GCF_040956055.1. Taxonomy (NCBI): domain Eukaryota; kingdom Metazoa; phylum Chordata; class Actinopteri; order Lophiiformes; family Brachionichthyidae; genus Brachionichthys; species Brachionichthys hirsutus. Next base: position 2,918,480 of record NC_090898.1, read on the forward strand.
CGCCATGCAACTTTCCTGGAAGTCATTGAATGGATCGACAAAGCATGGGCTTCAGTGACAACCACAACCATTCTGTCGGGATTTCTTAAAGGCTGGAATAATTGGAACTGCAACTGACGACGAGTCTGATGTAAGCGACGTAGAAGAGGAAGCGGTGTCTTGTCTACCTGCCGAGTTGGGGGAGTTGTTCAAAAGTGACACCGAGGATGAAGATTTCCTTGGATTTCGTGATTCGGAGTAAAACCTGATATTTTGGTAAACGTGTTAGCATGTTCTTTGTGCTATATGTTGTTTGGTGTTGGATTTTATCAAATAATTTTTTCCCAAAAATGCGACTTATCCTCCAGTGCGACCTATATATGGTTTTTTCTTCTTAATTATGCATTTTTTGGCTGGTGCGACCTACAATCCGGAGCGACGTATAATCCAAAAAATACGGTAAATTGTTTCTTGCCTCATCTGCCATCGCTCTCTATCTCTCTGCTGTGCTTCCTCTGGCCTGGTGTATGCTCAGCTCCGATTGGCGCGGTCACTTGGACTCCTGGCCACGCCCTACCACTACAGGCTGCTCGTCCGATTGGTGCTGTCATCCGGACTCCTGGCCAATCTTAGCCATTTCTCGAGGACGGGCTGCTTCATAAGCCTCGGAACCTCTGTGTTTGGCCAGGTGTTTTTACACCTGGGTGTTTTAGTTTTGCTTCCCTTTCCCCCAAGACGGGTCAGAACATAAGTGGGGGCTCGTCCAGGATCGTAACAGCACCTGTGATTCGTCAAGTCAAGGGAGTACCGGTATTAACACGTTCATAATGAGCAGCTCAGCTGAAAGGATTCATGTTGCTTTATTCATTATTTCCTTCTCACTGTGCTGAGGCTGGTCAGCACGGTGGTGCAGTGGTAAGCAAGACGAGAATGGTGCATAAATGCTTGCGGGCGAATGAGGTGAGGAGACCGGCTGCGGAGAGAGTGTGGGTGAGAGTAGTGAACGAAGTGAGAGTGGAAACAATATGGAAGAACCTGAGGGTGAAATGGAACAGCCATGAATGTGAGGATTTTGATTTTCTTTTACGTCACAATAGGGTGTTCAATAATTTAATAATTAGTAGGTTTGATGCGAATGTGAAGAAAGAATGTGATGTGTGTAGCGTGAGTGTAGAAACGTGTATGCAAGAGTTTGTTGAATGTAGAGAGCTTCAGGGTTATTTTGAGAGGATGAGGGAGACGATTGACAGATGCTGGAGAGGACGGTATGTGGTGGAGATGGAGTGGAAGGCGTTGTGGCTGTTCGGAGTGACTGGGAAGAAAAAGGGGGAGAACCTCAATTTGCTAAACCTAGTCTTGAGCCATGCGAGGTATGCGGTAAAATTCAGGAGGAATCTGGCCCACCATGAAAATAATGTAACAGACGTCTGGAAGTTATTCAGGAACATGGTGAGGAGGACGATGATGATGAACAATACGACGAGGACAATAACGACACTACAAGAACATTGATCACGAAGACTTTCTTCAGGGGTTTATTGAGGGGAGCACTTTGGTTCAAATGCACGGTGATGCACTGAAATCTAATTTTGACTATATTACTGACGTTTGGTTTTATTGATTTGTTTTGATTTGGTGGGAGGCCAAGCGTCTGTCCACCATTATGTTTCCTGAGTTTATGTGTTTATGATTTGGTGAGAGGCCTCGTGCCTACTCACCCTTATGTTTTGCTATGTTTATGGTTTTATGATTTTGGTGCTGGTTTGAAGTACGCATGAGTACGCATGTATGGACTGCTGACACATGCTTTTATCACTGTATATATTGTACAATTGTAAATAATATGAAATTTTTGATAAGATAAAAATAAAATAAAAAGTAACCGCTGTTGCCTCACAGCAAGAAGTCCACAGGTTCAAACCTGACTTGCAGCCTTTCTGTGAAAGCCTTTTTTGCATGCTCTCCCTGTGTCAGCGTCGGTTATATTGTATTGCTAATAGCTCTCTTACTTATGAAGTACTTTCAACAGAAACAAGGGCTTTTTTAAAATGCTCCTCTTAGACAGGGTGTTTGACTGTACTTGTACTGCTCTAACATACTGTCTAATAAATATTTCATCATAATCAACTTACTGTGTTTAGATGTTTATTTTGATGTAATTTCCCGTGTTCTTGTAGACGTTGCACAGAGGGCTTCAGCTGAAGCAATGAAGGCCCAGTGTCGGCTGAGGATGTGACCTGGTTGGATGTGTCTTTGTTCGCTTCCTTTTCGTCCTGTGTCTTTTTTCTGCTTTCTTGCCCTTGTGCAAGATACTGAATTTGTGTGCGCTGTCACTTTCATTCACTTTGATCCAACATTAACGCCGGCCATTTGTTCACACCCACCAACTGCAAATAGAAGAAAGATCAAATACAAAAAAAAACGCATAGTGTATGTACATACTGCAAGTAATCAGATGAAGTAATGCTTTCATCAGAAGCCTGAATGGGAGATTCTTTTTTTTTTTACTATACAACCTGGATATAAATAATGAATGTACTTCTATCATCTCTAAGTGAGCTGCCTATTCATTCTTGGCAACTCAGACTTTTCTCGTCTTCTCTGCCATCTTTCATTAACTCCAGATGAAGTGAAGAGTAGCGATGGAAATTTCCCCTGTGGTCTGATGGAGATGCTGTGATTAATACCAGAGAGTGAGCTTGAAGAGAGAGAGCACAGGAGAGGATGACGAGGGGTGGGAATAATAGGGTGAGCAGGGGAAGAAAAGGCAGGTTAGTGAGTATTTCTCCTTGACGTACCACCTAGATGACAGGTGCGGTAAAGCAAGCTGCAGCTTCAACATGATGGAATGGCCATAAAAGGCCACTCAAATGGCACATTTTGTACCATGAGCTGTTTCAATGTTTCCAATATTTTGTTTGTCTGTTTCTACATCGACATCGGCTGGTGCACCGACCCGGCTGTGATCACTCAACACCGCTCTCCTGCTCTGGAATGCCTCTTCATAAATTCTAAACTCTCTACCACCCAATTAGAACTGAAGAAGCCTCTTGGATGAGAAGCAAAACGTATTCAACCAACTTCAAACAAGGCACGTGAACCCGCATGGACATTTCCTGCAGTTGTTTCCGAGCAGCATTTTATGCCTCAGGATTTTAACGGCCACTGGTTTTCTTTGATAGGGCTCGATTGTAAACAAGGGTCTGGACCTGTCTGTCAGTGCAAGCGTGCGTCTGACCAAACTCCAGGAAGACGCCAGGTTGGGTTTTCAGCTTGAGTGCATGGGATGTGGATGGTGCAAACCATCAGTGTCAGCCTGAGTCAAAACTCTGACAGGCTGGGGAGATAAGTGGAAAATTCTAGAAGCAATTTAGCTTTGCAGTTAGCCAATATGAAGTGCAGGAGTCACATTATATCACATGTCCCCATAATGTAATCCCCCTTGTTTTGGAAATGAACACCTGCTTTCAATAGATAATGAGTATTTAAGCAACTCAGTCAATGCCATGATGAATATTTTCATATTCATCCAATCCATAATATTATCAATATTCTGTGAGTCTTGAAAAACTGGTCAAAATAAGGAAAAATGGCCGGCACTTAAAATGTATTTCTATTTTTGTTTGTTGGTTTTTTCTAAATTTGAAGATTATGGTAATCTATTAAAATTAAAATGAATGCCTTTTATATCTTTCTCGCTGAAAATATGTATCACAGCCACCGACGTGCAGCAGCCGCCACACATCTGGTAGCCTGGTCTGATCCGGCATGATTTATTGAGCTTTTAAACAATGGATAAATCCAAGGAAAATAAAGGTTTCTGAAGAAAACAGAATGCTTACCGAGCAGATTAATTTCCTCTTACTGCTTCACCTTCATTCCGGAAAAACTTGCTTTCGAATCATCCATAATAAGATGCCCCCCCTCCCCGTGCGGGTGGGCGCAAGTTAGATAAAACGAGAGAACTTATTTTGCTCCGGGTTCTTCACAGGAATACACCCCGTTAGAGTAAACCAGTGCACAAATCCTCTGTGTGAGTGTCGCATATTAAAACCCCATCACTCCTACAGTCATAATTTCCACCTAATCATTTTTGTCCTTTTTTCTCAATGAAATTGTCAGAAAATGCCCTATTTTTCCAATGAATTGCCCCTTTTTTTCCCAGGAGAAATGGAAGTTTCAAAATCTGGCAAGAACACAGTCGCCAGCATAAAATGTTCGGGGGGTGAAATCAGGACAGAGCACAACCAAGGGTGCACTCAGCATCCTGACTCTGCATTTCGCTCCAGCCTGAGTTCAGCATTCGTGAGTATTTCGATTTGTAAAGCTATTTTTATGATCACGGCTCTCAGACAGGCCTACCGTTATGCGTTTAGCTGCTGTGGTGGAAACCCATGAAGAGCTGGAGGAATACCCTTTCCCTTACGATGACGGCTTCCGTCCGGCCTCACCTGAGCAGTAATATTCATTCCTGCTCAGGTGAGGCCTGGACAGCCAAGAATCGGCCCGCTTTTTCCGTTACCGGGTCACGGGCCAAGCTGGAGCCAATCTCAGCAGTCAATGGGCGAGAGGCGGGGTACACCCTGGACAAGCCGCCAGGTCATCGCAGGGCAACACAGAGACAGACAATCAGCCACACATATACTCACACCTACGGGCAATTTAGTGTAACCAACTCACCTAAGCTGCATGTTTTTGGTGGTGTTAGGAAGCCGAAGAACCCGGAGAGAACCCACGCAGACGCAGGGAGAAGATGCAAACTCCTCACAGAAAGGCCACCAGTCGGATTCGAACCTGCGACCTTCTCGCCACCTCCTTGCCACTTTATTTTTCTTTGAAGTTTAATTGTCCTCTCTTTCTACAACTCCACCTTTAAATATTTACTTTACTTCTACACCTTTGTGTGGCGTTGTGCATATGGGGCTAGACGATTGCTGCCAACAACGCCACTTTAGGACTTGCACCTAAATATCTAATTTTTTCCCTTTGGTCCCCAGCTCGTTTTAGCGGGTTTCCCACCCACAGGTCCGCTCACAATGACGACCAGCACGTCATTTAATACTTACAAAAATCTTTATTTAATCCCCTAAAACAAGCTTCCACTAAAAACACTTTAAAACGAATTAACCAAGGTTTAGACAAATGTGGTGGGAGCTACTGTTAAAGCAATAAAGAAAACCCAACAAAGAAATATAAACACACCCAAACCGGAAAACACGCAGAATAACCAAACAGTTCCCCACCACCCACCAGAATAACCCTAATCAATACGGACACACACATGCAATGCAGGAAGCTAACAACCTAGTAAAAGAAAGATCTATAACGAAATAAACACAAACAAAGAGGCAAGGCAGTGACCCTCCACGCCAACCTGAATTAAAAGAAGCCCCTGTCGTTAAGAGCATTGCCCAGAGATGCCATGGAACCGTGTCAACCGAGTCAGTTCCACCCGCATTCAAGACGACCACACCCAGCTGGCTCACTCCCGCTGGCACTCCCTTCAGCCGGACAGCGGAGAGTGAGACCGGGAAGGAGGCAGGGGAAGCGCTTATATACGCCCCGCCCCATCAGTGGCAATAGATTACAGGTGCTTCCACACCTGCCTGCTAATTGCCACCAATCACCCGGTTACATTTGTCAATTTAAAAGTAATCACAGACGAGCAGAGAGGATTACACTGCAGGTCACCGCATGATGTTTGTGTATGAACCGAGGGCAAGGCTGCCATCTATTGTTCTCATGTGTTCTCTCCATGTGTTCAGGCCCTGAAGTGGTTTCTCGTAGGGTTCCTGCAGACCTGCTTTTATGTCCCTTTCATGTCCTTGCCTTTGTTTTATTTGACAGTACGTATTGTCAGGTCATCTTAGGTGGATGTATAGTGCTGATTTGCATACAGTGAATGTTGAAGTGTTTGTTGCTGCTCTGGCATTTCCAGAAACAAAACGTCTTGTGGCTGCATAGAATTCAGTTCAACTCAGAATATCATTCACAGATCCAGAGAGATTGTTAACTGATGAGGGCCAATAGGACCTTTATGTTTTGATTCTGAACAATTTCAAACAAGACTGCGCGCATGAACGTTACATATACACTCTGCTACTGTAGGTACAGTACTTGCACTGAGACACACACACACACAATGCTGAGGATATGGATACATATTGCAGACTTTACCTTAATCTATTTAAACTGCTAATCATTTAATGCTTTACTTCCCATTTCATACAAAATATGCTAAACTAGATTTCTGGAATAAAAAACCCTCCGGGAAGAATGTTTCTGCAATTTCTACTCTGGCCGTGTACATTTTTGTAGGCTGGCTTAATTGGGGCTGTCTTACCTTGTAGTGTTTTTCTAGCCAAACTAGGGGTTGCTATGACAACATCCCAGTATGTTTCAGAGGTCTAAAGCACAATTGGGAAAAAATAGGAAAATATCTCAGCTGGTGACACTGGACCAACTTTAAAAATGTCCTAATGAGCATCCGAGTTAGTTTTACTTATCAAAATGTGAAAAACACAGCATTTAAATAAAGCCTCATAGTCTGCCAGTGCTTTACAAACACGCTGGTAAAAGCTGTTAATGTTGTCTCCATTGATTGTTTTAGTTTAGATGCGCGGCATATTTTTCAATGTTCACATTTTTCCATGCCTTTATTGTGAAACACTGTGATGTTAATTTTAGATGACAGGAGCAGGGTTTAAACATGGAGAAACATCAGCCACAGTAGCTGCAAGAGCAAAAAAATAATAATTGCCTCTACACTTTTCAAGCTGGCAATGCACATTCGTACTCTTCTACTTGTCTGCAGCAACTTCTTACAACTAAGACCATCCCATAATGCAACAAAATTGAAGAAAAAACTTTTTTTTAGCTTCAACACATCAAGGAATGCAATTTTCTTCTGCAAAACTTGATTGAGTCAGAGCTAAAGAAATATATTGCTTTTTTAACTTGGAGGCTCAGACCTGCCAAACATGACATTTGCACATTGCGTTGGTGACTCGCAGCACGCGTAGGATCTTTCGGCAAACTGCTTCTTTGTGGGACTCTGATGGAGTCTGAGCAATAATACGACAAAGTTTTGTCCCTTGTGTTTGCGTGAACTGGATAGCCTCACAATCAAACAGTAAGTCTTTGCTCATTATGCCCTATATTTAAAGACCTACAGAATATTATATACTATGACTGTGCAAACACCAAACCTAGCAAATGAAAGTATCACTTTCATCAGGAAAAGAATGCGTGTTCCTTTACGTTCTGACGATATTGGCCATTGAAAAGGCAGAAATGACCAAAATCAGCGGTTTTCAACAAAAAGCTGAGAAAAAGTGTTTTGTGCAGATACACATTCCTCGCTGACCGATGGCTTTGACTCTGATATTTATTGCTTTGAAAAGTGGCGAAAATGCTTCTGATGTGCCACTGTATTTACATTTTTTTGATGATCTGAAACATGCAAAAACAATAAGAAATCAGTAAGGGGGCAAACACTTTTTCTCACCACTAATGGTAAATTATTGCTAAAAAATGCTTTTCTATTTCTGTTAAGAAAGAAAAGTCTGTTTCCGAACGTGACAGCTGCACAGTATCCCTCCGCATTACACGCCGGGGGATAAAAACTGTAGTACAACTTTAAAACGCAATGTTAAAGTTTCGTATAAAAGTAAACAATGATGCAATGCTATTTATTTATCTCCAAAAGAAAAGAAAAAAATCAATATCTTTGGAACTGGAGGTTCTGAATTGCAGAGCAATCACAAAGCAGAGGCAAGCATCGACTCCAAAAGAGAAAGTGAAAGCAGAGTGATGGACACAAAAGAGAAGCCGTTTCAATAATGTCACGGCTGCTTCAAGGCAACAAAAGCCCGTGGAAAACCCAGCTAAACACCCTGCTGTTGTCCTCCCTTATCCCAGCTGGGGGTCTTGGTTCAACAAAACCGCTTCCTAAGTGCATGAGCGAGGGGCGAGGGGGGCAGCACAATGTCGATCAGAATATCGGTGTGGAAACATGACAGGAAGAAAATCACTGAGTGTCTCAATTGCTTTAACAGCTAAGGCTTTCAGGAAAACACAATGCCACGCTATGCTGAGTTGTTATCAGAAACCCCCATCAGGGAATACAGAAAAACTGAGAGGAAATAGGGGGTGTGGTGGCACGAGCCAACAGGCATGGTGGCTCTCAGAAAGTGTTTTCAGAGATGGGTAGCAAATGTGGTGAAAATGCCTCATTCAGGAGACAATTGTGGGCACATTGAACTCGTCCTGCATCCCTGACCCTTAAATAATTTGTGAATATTCTGACGGCCGCTGGGTGCCGGAAGGCCGATGAAGGAAGAAACAGCGGCTCTTGATTTGGCTTGACGTTCTTTTCCATCGAGCTCTGCACAGGAGGGGAATTACAGGAGGGAGCGAAATACAGGCTGCGACAGAGAGCATCTCTCAAAGAGAGAGTGAGAGAAGGTTCCAAGTGGACAACAACATGGTGACGAATATGTGGGGGGGTACAGGAGAATTTGTCACCTAAATAAATCAGTGTCCAGAGCTCCACCGGCTGCTGAATCGCTAGATTAAAACTAGAGAAGCAGTCAGAGCACAGACCTACGCCGAGCAACACAGTCTCCCTTTAATTGTGACTTAAAATAAATGTAAGGTCAATATTTCTTTGGTTTATCTATAATTTTATACTTAACCATGATCACAAATCTTTTGAAATTTTATTCACTTTGATATCACTGTTAGTTTAGAAGTTATTCACAAAAAACACACTTTCAGTAATGGCGGATTCTTCTTGCCCACTGCTAAGTGTCTTGTGAAGGCAGCAGAAATAGAACCAATATTATTGAAAGTTTCCAAAAATTGTTTTGTTTTGAAAATGTAGCCCAATTTCAACTGGATCAGTTTCCTCAGGTATTAAAGATAGAACTAGGGAATACAGGACAGGAAAATACTGAGGAAACAGAGAGTATGTTCAGAGAATATCCTGAGTCAGGTCCAAAGAGGCAGGAGCTGATTGGGTGAGATGTGTAACAGGTGCGTCTCGTTCAGTTCAACGATGCTTCCACAGCTGTGCAGGCCCAGAACTCAACCTTCAGCAAAAGTCGCCATAGCAACACTCACAAATGGGGTTTTCAATGTTAAAATTAAATATTTTTTTCCTGACCTCATTCTGGATCAGATCCAGAAGACATTTTGCAGATATCATGACTGTGATTTTTGGTGAGTGAATTGAATAAATTCAAATGTGATTCTTTGAAAGCTGTCATTATAAGTAAATGGGAACATCCGGATTGTGACAGTATCTGCAATCCTGATCTGATCCTGATGAAATTTGGTGGTAAACTAGAGATCCCCACCCTATATGATTGCGTTGAGTTTCATAAACACTGGTCAATAATCAACTGCGATATTGAGGAACACATTTTGACTGCAAGGTTAGCGAAGATTTCAAAGT